>NW_026594428.1:16854859-16860052 GCF_907164565.1 Psammomys obesus
AAGGAAGGAAGGAAGGAAGGAAGGAAGGAAGGAAGGAAGGAAGGAAGGAAGGAAGGAAGGGAAAAGAAAGAAAGAAAAAGAAACAAAATGAAATTGATAGAAATGAAAAGAAACTAGAAACTCTAAGGCTCAGGAGCGGACAGGTTGTAAAGGCTAGAGGTAGTAGACATCTGCAGTGAAATATTGCAGGTCAGAGTCATTGCACACATGAATTTCCAGGGGCTGTTGACTGCATGCATGAGACCTGTGGAAGATCAAGCCAGCCAGACTCCTAGTATTGATGTGGGCGGGACTCTATGTCCACGCCCTGGCAGAGGCACTCTTGGTAGTTGATGGTGGTTGTGGAGAGTCAGTTTTCTTCCAAGATGCAGCCACTGATTGGCTCAGGGATTTGTTAGGGAGAAGTTATTGGGGGAATAGAAGAATTGAAAGTAGGTTTTATGAAAATCTACCTTGCATATGAAAATGCATATAAATATGCATATAAAATTCTCAAACAATAAAAATTTTAATGCAGCTATTTTGAGAATCATTGCTTCTTTAGTTGAGTACTTATGGTTATTCATGTTTATATTTTCACTATAAAAATTTTTAAAGCATTTATAAGACAAAGACAAAACTATGTTACAATATTTATGTGGAGCATGTGAAAACTGGTAGCTCTTTTATAGGTTTCCTTAATGCAATCTTTGTCAGAGATTATAAAATCCAACGAAATATAATTGAGACTTCAGCATAATTAATTTATATGTTCTCCTACCCCACTAAAATAAAATACATAGAAGCAGTAAGTAAACTGGTTCGGAAGAGGAAGGGGTTAAATGGAATTGAGAGGGTAGGAAGGCAGATTATGGGGTCTGTATGTTCAAAATGCATCATACATGCATATACGTATGAGATGATCAAAGACTAACTCTTTATAAAAAAAACAAAAGAAAAAATTAAACCATTCTATCTGTCTCTCTGTGCTTTACTACTTCTGTTTCCTAGGAGAATTTTGAGTGGATTTTATAGAGAGGTAAGCTGTTGAACACCTGCCATTCTTCTCCATGTGAACCATCACGGAGGTTTCCTCTGCCTCTAGTTACTGTTTCCCTTTTCCTAAGCATTTGATCTGGCAAAATTTTTTGTCAGTTCTTTCTATGTACCTTTGAAATGCAAATCATTTTCAAAACCTCCTGCCAGTTATAATCCTACACTATCTTTTTCAGAACCTGTAGCCCTGAATTTTGAATGAAACTATCTAGGCGGGCAAAACCTTGTCACATAGGCCCTGTTCAAGGGAAAGACTAACTTCAGATTGTGCTGTGATGTAAATTTACCTCCACCAAGAAAGACCTGGGATTTCCTCAACTCCTCAGGCCAGCCATTCTGTCAGTAAGATCTAAGACCTTCCAAAGCCAGCACTGATAGAGCCGAGTTTCAAAAGCTGATCTGTTTTCCTTATTTCTATAAATAATATCGGCATAAAATCATTCTGACTCTTCATCCTTTTTTTGATTTCTTATATATAAATGGCAGTAGAGTTTCATAATTTATATGTATTTAGGTTTATTTTTGTATTTTGCTTATAAATTTAAGTTAAAAGTGAAAACTTCATGAAATTGAATACGGGGGGGGGGGATTTGGCCCTCCCTACCACAGAAACAAGTCTCCCAGCTTATCTTTATATTTCACTGCTTTCTGGCTTATTCTTACATCAATTAGTTTTTCATTGTATAACTACATAGAGAAAGTAACAGACTATACCCCCTAAGGTATTATCACAGTGTCCTGTGCTCAGCAAATCATCATATATTACAGAGATCCCTTTCACAAGAGAGACAGTACATCCTTATGAGTACACATCATAGTGAACACAATCCAACAAGTGTGTATTTATGTTGTTTTCTACACTCACTCACTGCTAACAGTCATATCAAATGAATAATGTGTTGTACTTTTTCTCCTTTGCTATGAAGTTGTGTCACTTACCATTTATGTTCTTAGAAAATTTTCCTATCAAAGGGCACATTGACTGTGACAGTTTGAAATAAAAGTCCCCATAAACTTATACATTTGACTATTTAGTCTCCAGTTAGAGGAACTGTGTAGGAAATATTAGGGGTGTGGCCTTGTTGAAGAAAGTGTGTCACAGACGGTGGGCTTTGAAGTTTCAAGTGCTCAGACCAGGATGAATGAGCCTCTCTTTTCTCTCTCTCTCTCTCTCTCTCTCTCTCTCTCTCTCTCTCTGTTCTAGCACCATGCCTGTCTTTCATACCACTGATGATCATGGACAAACCTTCTGAAACTGTAAGCAAGTCCACAAATAAAAGCTTTCTTAGTAACCCCAGTTTTTCTATCTTCTTTATTTTCTCATATTCTGGTCTTCTCTCTCAGAAACCTCACTGAAAAATGATCTGCTGGTCCAGGTCAGGGTCCCAGTAAGTGACTGGTTGGGGAATATTAGGAAGAGTGGCATTGATGGAAGGAAGTATGCCAACTGGAGTGGGCTTTGAGGTTTCAAAAGACCTGCAACATTTTAGGTTCTTCCTCTGTTTCCTGCTTCCATTTGGGGATGTGAGCCCTCACTGCTCAGCTTCCATGTCTCCTGTCTGCTGTCCTCCACATTGTGAAACTTGATCTCCAGGAACCATGAATGCAAAATCAACTTTTATTTTCTTTTCTTATTAACTATAATTTATTCACTTTGTATCCCAGCTGTCGTCCTCTCCCTCATCCCCTCCCAATCCCATGTTCTCTCCCTCTTCTCCTCCCTTGTCCCTCCCCCAGTCCACTGACAGGAGAAGTCTTCCTCCCCTTCAATCTAACCCTAGCCTATCAGGTCTCATCAGGACTGGCTACATTGTCTTCCTTTGTGGCTTGGTAAGGCTGCTCCCCTCTCAGGGGGAGGTGATCAAAGAGCCAGCCCCTGAGTTCATGTCAGAGACAATCCCTGTTCCCCTCACTAGGGAAGCCACATGGACACTGAGCTGCCATGAGCTAAATCTTTGCAGGGGTACTAGGTTATCTCTATGCATGGTCTTTGGTTGGAGTATCAGTCTCAGAAAAGATCTCCATGCCCAGATTTTTTGGTTCTGTTGCTCTATTTGCTCAACGATGTTCACAGCAGCTTTATTCATAATATCCAGAATCTGGAAACAACCCAGATGTCCCTCAGCTGAGGAATGGATACAGAAATTGTGGTACATTTTCAAAATGGAATACTACTCAGCAATTAAAAACAAGGAAATCATGAAATTTGCAGGAAAATGGTGGGAACTAGAAAAGATTATTCAGAGTGAGGTATCCCATAAGCAGAAAAACACACATGGTATATACTCACTTATAAGTGGATATTTGACATTTAATATAAGATAATTATCTGTACATTTAAAGAATCTAAGCAAAAAGGAGGAGCCTAGGTAAGATTATCAGTCCTCACTCAGAAAAGCAAATGGGACATGAGAAGAGGGAGGAAATAGGGAACAGGACAGGAGTCTACCACAGAGTGCCTCTGAAAGAATCTACCCAGCAGGGAATTGAAACATTTCTATATACATTTTTTTAAAAAAAGCTTTCTTAGTCATAGTGTCTCTTCACAGACATAGAAAGTAACTAAAACATTGACCATGTTTTTTGTTTTGTTTTGTTTTTTGTACCAACTGAACCTTAGGTAGTCATTTATTGAAATTCATGATGATTGTGACAAGTGCTCTTTCTCTGAGGTTTTGCTGCTTGCTTTCTTGCAGAAAACTGTCACTACAAAAGCAGAAGGAAGCAGCAGCTACAGACCTCTGTCTGCACAGAGACTAGCAAAGATGCCAGGATTGGAACTCTATCCTATTCATTTTGATAATAAGGCATATTTGATACCACAGAAGTAATAGATACCACAGAATGCCTGTTAATGGAGGTACCATCTGGCACAGCTTCCTCAATGAGTTTGGGATCAGGTGTCTGCAGAAGGATGCCATCAGAATTATCTTATCTGCTCCTTAAGTTTAACTCAGCTAATGAGATGGCCAAAGTTATTGGTGAATCGTTTTAGACTGTATTAATTAATCAAGGCATATTATAACTAAAAGGGACCATGTTTTCTACTCTCATTGTTTATGTTTATATGTTTGTAATATTCTTACACCTCTTTTTATAATTTTCTACTCATTATTTTATTTCTCCTCCCCCTTTTTAATTTTGACTGAAATACTAATCTTCACCTATGATTAGAATGTTTTTCTCCTTAGGTTTATTTATGTAAAAGATTTTATAACTAGAGATACAGCTCAGTGTTTAAAGGAAGAGTTATCAAATTTATCCATGCTTTATTCAAAAAAGGTTTTATTTATGTGTATGTGAGCCTGTCTGACTGTGCATGCAACTATGTGTGTCTAGGCACCCACAAAGGCCAAGAGATTATAAAGAACACCGTGAAATTGGAATTTGGTGAGCTACCACATATATGCTAGAAACCAAACCAATGAACTCTGTAAGAACAGCAAGTACTTTTAAACTCAGAGCCACCTATGCAACCCTTTATCCAGATACTTTGCACAATAATCTCAGGAATTAGGACCTAGTTGGTAGATCATCTATTTGAGGGCATAGTTGGTTATAGGGAGTTCCAGCCTAATCAAGATTAAAAGTAAGACCCATTCTTGTAAATAAATAAATAAATAAATAAATAAATAAATAAATAAATAAATGTATGTTTAGGAGTAATGGCTCTAATATTAAGCATATTTATATTCATGAAATAAGTCCTAGTTATCTATATGCATGCTCCTTTTTTATTTTCTAGTATGTTATTTTTTTTTACATTGAGGTTCACATATAAGACTGAACTACAATTTTCTTTTTCTAGTATATCAACTTTAGATATCAATGCAACAACATTTAAAAAATAAATGTATGAATGTTTCACTTCTCCAATATGGAATGTTGCAACAAAACACAGCACTTTTTGTGGGGGGATTTAAGATTTGGAGATTCTGCTTGGCAGTGTTGGCACAGACCCTTAGTCCCAGTAGGAAGCAGAGGCAGGCAGGTCTCAGTAAGTTCAGGGTCAGCCTGGTCTACAGAGTGAATTCCAGGACAGCCAGGGCTACACAGAGAAACCCTGTCTCAAAAGAATAAGAAAAAGAGAGAGACAGAGAAAGAAAGAAAGAAAGAAAGAAAGAAAGAAAGAAAGAAAGAAAGAAAGAAAGAAAGAAA
>NW_026594428.1:16860062-16879369 GCF_907164565.1 Psammomys obesus
AGAAAGAAAGAAAGAAAGAAAGAAAGAAAGAAAGAAAGAAAGAAAAGAAAGACATAACAGGCGGGGCAAGATGGCAGCGCCGGGAGGACTCTCATTCTGAGGAGCAGCACAGCAGGATTGGCACAGTGACCAGCAATCAGAACACGCAGCCATAAAACACAAGTGGTTGTGTTTCTCAGGTGAGAGGATACCCCACGGTGGGGGATTCAATCAGCTTTAACTCACCCGGCTAAACCACGGAAGAGATCCTGGTTCCGCCAGGCTCTTAGTCATCAGCCCGGGGCTACCCGCCAGCGCAATCTGGTCACGGTCCCAGACTGAACTGTGGAACCACAACACCATAGACTGGATTTCCCAGTCGAGAGATAACCCCACGGAGCAGGAAACAATTGGGACTGACCCCAGGTTACCCAGACATCCCCTGGAAAAGACTCGGGTTCCGAAGAGCCAGAGCGGACACAGAGCCAAGAACCCAGGCTCCTGCACGGAGCCCAGTCTGCACGCGTGATGCTCCGCCTCAGATAGAACTGTGGGCACCAGGGCACCAGGGCACCAGACTGCATGTCTCTGGCAGGAGGAAACCCCCAGCGGAGGGGGTCAGCAGCTCTAACTCTTAGGACACCCAGCACCAAAACACTTCCTGGACTCACGCAGACTCTAGTGCAGGCAGAAGCGCTGTGCTCTGCCGCCATTGTTGAGTTCCCCTGGGGCACTGGGACACACAGCTGCATCCTCGGACCTGCAGGAGCCGAAGAGCCATTACAGCAGGCCTCAGATACTGTGCCAGGGATCGGCCAGTTGTCCCTGGCTGGACTGCCAAAACTGTGGGAATCCCTGATCCTTCAGGGGGGCTGCACCCACAGCGTCTGGACCAGAGCAGTGCCTACAGCTGCCATCCCAGACAGAGACACACAGCTTCTGGTCCGGAGTGAGGCACCCAGCCTCCAGACCAGAGCAGTGTCCCCAGGCACCAACTCAACCTAGGTGCACATTCTCCAGGTCCAGAGCAGAACAATCAGCCTCTGGCCCAGAGACTTGTTGAGTGCACCTCTCACTTTCCCAGACAGAACTGTGCGCCCCAGGATAACAGACTGAGTTTCCCTGTTGGGAGAAAACCCCACAGCTAGGGAATCAGCAGTTTCTTCAAGAGGACTGTACATGGAAATTTAGTGAGCAGCAGCACACTAAATTTATAACAAGAAACCCAGCAGTGGGGCAGCTTTCTTGAGAAATTCTATGAGTAAGAGGAGATCCCCCCCCTGCCTAACATAGACCACAGCTACTACTCAGGGCTATAAACCTGAGGTGAGCAGTGGCAACTCCTGAGAAACACTGGCCATAGAGTGACCATAACCAAAAAGCAGAGAAGGACTCCTTCAGGAAAAATCATCTTCCAGCCAAGGGGATACTCCCTACCTCAGAACTCCAGGAAGCACAGAAACTAACAGCCAACACCTAAATCAGCCCAATGGGTATAGGTCAGCATAAAGGCTCAACCAACAAAAGACAGAGCAATATGGCATCTCCAGAACCCAGCCATCCATGGGCGAACAGCCCTGGACAATGCAGCATAATAGAAAATCAAGAATATGACCTTACATCTATGTTGATGAAGAGAATAATAGGGGAAACAGATAAAATACATAAAGAATTAGAGGAAGCTAAAACCAAACAGATCATGGCTATCCATAAAGAAATGGAGGAAGATAAAGACAAGCAGATAAGGGCCATCTGTGAAGAAATACGGGAAGATGCAGCCAAACAGCTTGTGGCCTTCAGAGAAGAAATAATTAAATCACTGAAAGAAATCAAAGAGACAGAGTTGAAGGAACTAAAAGAAAAAGAGGAAAATACAAGCAGACAGGTGAGGGAAGTAAACAAAACAACTCGACCTGAAGATAGAACTAGAAAAATTAAAGAAAACACAAATGGAGGAAATAATGGAGAGGAAGAATTTAGGGAAGAAAACAGGAACTACAGAGGTAAGCATAACCAACAGAATACAAGAAATGGAAGAAAGAATCTCAGGTGTAGAAGATACAATGGAAGAAATCGATGTATCTGTCAAAGAAAATGTTAAATCCAAAAAATTCCTGACACAGACCGTCCAAGAAATCCAAGACAATATGAAAAGACAAAACCTAAGAATAATAGGAATATAGGAAAAAGAAGACTCCCTTCTCCAAGGCCCAGAAAATATTTTCAACAAAATCATTGAAGAAAATTTCCCCAAGTTAAAGGAGAAGCCAATAAGGATACATGAGGCCTACAGAACACCCAACAAATTTGACCAGAAAAGAAAATCCTCCCGCCACATAATAATCCAAACAGTAAGTATACAGAACAAAGAAAAAATACTAAAAGCTGCAAGGGAAAAAGGCCAAGTAACATATAACGGCAAACCCATTAGAATCACACCTGACTTTTCAACAGAAACTATGAAAGCCAGAAGGGCCTGGACAGATATCATGCAGACCCTAAGAGAACACAGATGTCAACCCAGGCTACTATACCCTGCAAAACTCTCAGTCCTCATAGACAGAGAAAACAAGATATTCAATGACCAAAACAAATTTCAACAATACCTACACACAAATCCAGCATTACAGAAGATACTGGAAGGGAAAATACAACCCAAGAAAATTAGCTTCTGTCAAGAAAACACGGGAAATAATTAACCTTACTACAGCAAAACAAAAAGCAACCAAGCACACAACCTTATGAACACAACCAACATCAAAATCAAAGGATCTAACAGCCACTGGTCATTAATCTCTCTCAACATCAATGGACTCAACTCTCCAGTAAAAAGACACAGATTAACAGAATTTATACGTAAACAAAACCCAGCAATCTATTGCATACAAGAAACACACCTAAGACACAAAGATAGACATTACCTGAGGGTAAAAGGTTGGAAGACGACTCTCCAAGCAAATGGACCCAAGAAACAAGCAGGAGTAGCCATTCTAATATCTGATAAAATAGACTTTCAACCAAAATTAATAAAAAGAGATGAGGAAGGACACTTCATACTCATCAAGGGAAAATTCCACCAGGAAGACATCACAATCCTGAACATCTATGCCCCAAATACAAGAGCACCCACATTTGTAAAAGAAACATTGATAAAATTTAAACCACATATAGATCCCCACACATTAATAGTGGGAGACTTCAACACCCCACTCTCAACAAAGGACAGGTCAACAAAACAGAAATTAAACAAAGAAACAATATCTCTGACAGAGGTCATGAATCAAATGGACCTCACAGACATCTACAGAACTTTACACCCAAACACAAAAGAATTTACCTTCTTCTCAGCACCTCATGGAACCTTCTCCAAAATAGACCATATAGTTGGTCACAAAGCAAGCCTCAACAGATACAAGAAGACTGAAATAATCCCTTGTATCCTGTCTGATCACCATGGAATAAAGCTGGACTTCAACAACAACAGAAATAGAAAAAGCCTACACACACATGGAAACTGAACAACTTGTTACTAAATGACAGCTGGGTCAGGGAAGAAATAAAGAAAGAAATTAAAGCCTTTCTAGAACTCAATGAAAATGAAGACACAACATACCCTAACTTGTGGGACACAATGAAAGCAGTGCTAAGAGGAAAGTTCATAGCACTAAGTGCCTTCAAGAAGAAATTCTAGACAGCTCATTCAAGGAACTTAATGGCCCACTTAAAAACCCTAGAAAAAGAAGAAGCAGACACACCAAAAAGGAGTAGACAGCTGGAAATAATCAAACTCAGGGCTGAAATCAATCAATTAGAAACAAATAAAACAATTCAAAGAATCAATGAAACCAAGAGTTGGTTCTTTGAGAAAATCAACAAGATCGACAAACCCTTAGCCAAACTAACTAAAAGGCAGAGAGACACCACCCAAATCAACAAAATCAGAAATGAAAAGGGGGACATAACTATAGACACTGAGGAAATCCAAACAATCATTAGGACTTACTTCAAAAGTCTATACTCAACAAAATTTGAAAATCTAAATGAAATGGACAATTTTCTTGATCGATTTGACTCACCAAAGCTGAATCAGGACCAGGTAAATCAATTAAATAGTCCTATATCCCCCAAAGAAATAGAAGCAGTCATCAAAAGTCTCCCATCCAAAAAAAGCCCAGGACCAGATGGCTTCAGCGCAGAATTCTACCAGACCTTCAAAGAAGAGCTAATTCCAATTCTCTTCAAACTATTCCACAAAATAGAAACAGAAGGAACATTACCAAACTCATTCTATGAAGCCACAATCACCTTGGTACCTAAACCTCACAAAGACTCAACAAAGAAAGAGAATTTCAGGCCAATCTCCCTTATGAACATTGATGCAAAAATACTTAACAAAATACTTGCAAACTGGATCCAAGAACACATCAAAGATATTATCCACTATGACCAAGTAGGCTTCATCCCAGGTATGCAGGGGTGGTTCAACATACGGAAATCCATCAATGTGATCCACCATATTAACAAACTGAAAGAAAAAAACCACATGTCAATCTCCCTAGATGCTGAAAAAGCATTTGAAAAAATCCAACAACCATTCATGTTTAAAGTACTGGAGAGATCAGGGATACAAGGCACATATCTAAACATAGTAAAGGCGATATACAGCAAGCCTATAGCCAACATCAAACTGAACGGAGAGAAACTTAAAGCAATCCCACTGAAATCAGGGACAAGACAAGGCTGCCCACTCTCTCCATATCTCTTCAACATAGTGCTGGAAGTCCTTGCTAGAGCAATAAGACAGTCGAAGGAGATCAAGGGGATACAATGGGAAAGGAAGAAGTCAAATTATCACTATTTGCAGATGATATGATAGTATATATGAGTGACCCCAAAAACTCTACCAGGGAGCTCCTACAGCTGATAAACACCTTCAGCAAAGTGGCCGGATATAAAATTAACTCAAAAAAATCAGTAGCACTCCTGTATACAAAAGACAAAAGGGCTGAGAAAGAAATTAGAGAAACAACACCATTCACAATAGCCACAAATGACATAAAGTACCTTGGTGTAACCCTAACCAAGCAAGTCAAAGACTTTTATGAAAAAAATTTCAAGTCTCTGAAGAAAGAATTAGAGGAAGATATGAGAAGATGGAAAGATCTCCCATGCTCATGGCTTGGCAGGATTAACATAGTAAAAATGGCCATCTTACCAAAAGCAATCTACAGATTTAATGCAACTCCCATCAAATTGACAACACAATTCTTTACAGACCTTGAAAGAAAAATTCTCAACTTCGTGTGGAATAAGAAGAAACCCAGAATTGCTAAAACAATCCTCTACAATAAAAGATCTTCTGGAGGTATCTCCATCCCTGATCTCAAGCTGTACTATAGAGCAACAGTTATAAAAACTGCATGGTACTGGCATAGAAACAGAATGGTGGATCAATGGAACTGAACAGAAGACCCAGAAATAAACCCATACACTTATGGACACCTGATTTTTGACAAAGAAGCCAAACCCATACAATGGAAAAAAGATAGCATCTTCAACAAATGGTGCTGGTCCAACTGGATGTCTACATGTAGAAAAATGAAAATAGATCCATACTTATCACCCTGCACAAAACTGAAGTCCAAGTGGATCAAAGACCTCAACATAAAACCAGACACATTAAATCGGCTAGAAAAAAAAGTGGGGAATACCCTAGAACTCATTGGTACAGGAGAAAACTTCCTGAACAGAACACCAACAGCACAGGCTCTAAGAGCAACAATCAATAAATGGGACCTCATGAAATTGAAAAGCTTCTGTAAAGCAAAGGACACTGTCATCAAAACAAAACGAATGCCTACAGATTGGTAAAGAATCATCACCAACCCTTTATCTGACAGAGGACTCATATCCAATATATATAAAGAACTAAACAAGCTGAAAAGCAACAAACCAAGTAATCCACTTAAAAAATGGGGAACAGAGCTAAAGAGAGAATTCTCTGCAGAGGAATATTGAATGGCAGAGAAGCACTTAAAGAAATGCTCAACCTCATTAGCCATTAGGGAAATGCAAATCAAAACAACCCTGAGATTTCACCTTACACCCATCAGAATGGCCAAGACGAAAATCTCAAGGGACAACACATCCTGGAGAGGTTGTGGAGAAAGGGGAACCCTCCTCCACTGCTGGTGGGAATGTAAACTTGTACAACCACTCTGGAAATCAATCTGGCGCTTTCTCAGACAACTAGGAATAGCGCTTCCTCAAGATCCAGCCATACCACTCCTAGGCATATACCCAAAGAGTCTCAAGTACACAAATGGACATTTGCTCAACCATGTTTGTAGCAGCTTTATTTGTAATAGCCAGAAGCTGGAAACAACCCAGATGCCCCTCAACTGAAGAATGGATGCAGAAACTGTGGTACATCTATACAATGGAGTATTACTCAGCAATGAAAAATAAGGAAATCATGAAATTTGCAGGTAAATGGTGGGACCTGGAAAGGATCATCCTGAGTGAGTTGTCCCAGAAGCAAAAAGACACTCACAGTATATACTCACTCATATAAACATACAATATAGAATAAACCCACTAAAATCTGTACATCTAAACAAACTAAGCAAAAGAGAGGACCCTAACTAAAATGTTCAATCCCCATCCTGAAAGGCAAAGAGGATGGACATCAGAAGAAAACGAAAATAGGAAACAACCTCGGAACCCGCTACAGAGGGCCTCTGAAAGCCAGAAGAAAACAGGAAACAACCTTGAAACCTGCCACAGAGGGCCTCTGAAAGCTTCTGCAGTATAGACTGTCAAAGCAGATGCTGAGCCTGATGGCCAACTGATGGGCAGAGTGAATGGAATTTTATGTAAGAAGTGGGAAATAGTAAGAGCTGGAGGGGACGGGAACTCCACAAGCAGAACAACAGAACAAGATAATTTGAACACAGGGAACTTCCCAGAGACTCATACTCCAACCAAGGACTATTCGTGGAGATGACCTGGAACCCCTGCACAGGTGTAGCCCATGGCAGTTCAGTGTCCAAGTGGGTTCCATAGTAATGGGAAGAGGGACTGCCTCTGACATAATCTGATTGGCCTGCTCGTTGATCACTTCCCCCTGAGGGGGGAGCAGCCTTACCAGGCCACAGTAGAGGACAATGCAGCCACTTTTGATGAGAACTGATAGACTAAGATCAGAAAGAAGAGAGAACCTCCCCTATCAGTGGACATGGGGAGTGGCATGCATGCAGAAAGGGGAGGGAGGGTGGGATCGGCAGGGGAGGAGGGAGGGGCTTATGGGGGGATACAAAATGAATAAAGTGTAATTAATAAAAAATTTAAAAAAAAAGAAAATAAAGAAAGAAAGGTTTAGGACTCCTTACATCCTACATTTTTTTTTATATTTGATTTTTGCTCTTAATTTTGTTACCTTATAGTGAAATTTTTGTTGTATTTTATTAATCTTGCTTTCAATAAATTATGCTTATCAGTTTTACAAAATGAGATTACTAATTCCCTTTACACAGGTTTTTTTTAAACATTTTTAAAATTTCTTCCCTTCATGTGACTCTTACATAATTTTCTTACATTGATTATTAAGCCTAATTTTTATTGAGTTGACTAGTGAATGTTTTCGGTTTTGTTATTATGAATTACTTATCATAGTTTATTAATAAACACCACTTATTGTGTGATATTTCTTAACACATTGTTTTTCTCATTTCATTTCTGGACTTTTTTGCCCCTCAAACGTTTCCTGTTTTACATATTTGAAAATCACTTCAACAACTTTTCCTATGTCTTTCATTTTTGTTGACGTGTATATTTCTTTGCAGTGTATAAACCTAAATAAACTGAATTATAAAAACTAAAGCCATATATTTTTATATATTTTATTTTTTGTGACATAAATTTACATGATGATCTTTTTTCCTTCTACCTGGAAATAAATCTAATAATTTGGAGATGTAGTTTGTTCATAATCAGTATTTGGAAATAACTTTAAGTGTTATACCCATATTCCCCTGAAGATGATTACTGTGCTATAATTCTCAGATAGAAAAATAATATGTACTTTCTAGTAACTCAGAATTAGTTCCTTGTTTTCTAAGAGTATCATTTTATGCCACTATTTGTCCTTATGGAGTCTATGTGAAGTTTTTTGTGACATTTAAGCAATTTCTTTTACTAAAGATTATGTTTACTAACATATTTTAAATATTACATAAATTGTAAGGAGATATATGTGTGTTTTATAGAAAGACATGCGATACATCGTGAGTTATATTACATTGTTTTCACAATTCCGTGTTGGCTTTTGTCCTAATCATATTTAGAAATCAATCATTTTACATAATATTTTTATCAAAGCTTTCAACATAATGGTACCACACTAATTGCTTTTTATCTGATTTTTTAATATTTTACTGAAAGCTATAATTTGCTTTTGAACTATTATGACTTCTTTCAAATATATTTCTCTCTATTCATTTTGTATTTTATTATTTATTATGATTCTGCCTTTGTTGAATTTATTCCTCACATTCATTTTTTTCCATTCTATTTTGGGTCATGTGTGTGTTGAGTTTTCATTTGGTAAATTTTAAGCAATGTGTTTGTTTGTTTGTTTGTTTGTTTGTTTTTCCCAAGGAGTGGGTTTTGTTTTGACAATAAGTGAACACTTTGATAATAAATACTCATGCAAAATTATCTGCTTGCTTCAGGTATGTGTTAAATTTCTTTTTATGATTGTTGTATTTTGAACAGTTTTATCACCAGGTAAATGTTAATTCCCAGATCTTGCTTTCTTCTTACACTGAATAACCCTTGTTTTCTATTTGCTTTGGAAGAACATTGTCCTGGATCAGATGTGGTGAACATGACAGGAACTGACAAGTTGTGCTGTCCCAGGCAAGTCACGGGACACACAGGTTCTCGTTTTAGAGCTATGAAATGCTTTCTGTAACATAAACCAGCCTTCTAAAGTACAACACTGTCTGTGTTGCCATTTGTTTAACCATTAGTAATACAGAATAAATAAGAGAACACAGTTACTTTACTGCAAGTCACCAATTCTCAGTGTTGGGTTCCACCAAATAGCACCACAGGGAGCCTCCATGCCTATAAAAGATACTTTCAAGATATTCTTCCATGACATTAGTCTAATCCTTTGACAGTGTTATGGTAGATATAACATGAGCCAGTCAGTAAGCTCAGCTGTGTCAGACAAATACAGTCAGAAGGAAGGATGGCTGAAAAGCAAACTGAGTAGCACATATGCACTGTACCACAGCTGTAGTAAAAGACCAAAAAACATCATTTTTAAAGTTTTTTTTTAATTTTTTATTTAACTTTTATTAATTACACTTTATTCATTTTGTATCCCCCCATAAGCCCCTCCCTCCTCCCCTCCCGGTTCCACCCTCCCCCCTTTCTTCATGCATGCCCCTCCCCAAGTCCACTGATAGGGGAGGTCCTCCTCTCCTTCTTTCTGATCTTAGTCTCTCAGATCTCATCAGAAGTGCCTGCATTGTCAGGGTTCTAGGTTATCTCCATGGATAGTCCTTGGTTGGAGTATGAGTCTCTGGGAAGTTCCCTGTGTTCAAATTTTCTTGTTCTGTTGCTCTCCTTGTGGAGTTCCTGTCCTCTCCAGCTCTTACTATTTCCCACTTCCTACATAAAATTCCATTCACTCTGCCCATCAGTTGGCCATCAGGCTCAGCATCTGCTTTGACAGTCTGCACGGCAGAGGCTTTCAGAGGCCCTCTGTGGCAGGTTCCTAGGTTGTTTCCTGTTTTCTTCTTCTGGCTTTCAGAGGCCTTCTGTAGCAGGTTCCTAGGTTGTTTCCTGTTTTCTTCTTCTTCTGATGTCCATCCTCTTTGCCTTTCAGGATGGGAATTGAGCATTTTAGTTAGGCTCCTCTCTTTTGCTTAGTTTGTTTAGATGTACAGATTTTAGTGGGTTTATTCTATGTTGTATGTTTATATGAGTGAGTATATACCTTGTGTGTCTTTTTGCTTCTGGGACAACTCACTCAAGATGATCCTTTCCAGATCCCACCATTTACCTGCAAATTTCATGATTTCCTTATTTTTCATTGCTGAGTAATACTCCATTGTATAGATGTACCACAGTTTCTGCATCCATTCTTAAATATATGTATATTTATTAATTACAGTTTATTCACTTTGTATCCCACTGGCAGCTTCCTCCCTCTTCCCTTCCCAATCCCACCCTCCTTCCCCCTTCTCCACCCATGTCCCCAAGTCCACTGATAGCAGAGGTCCTTCTCTCCTTCCTTCTGATCCTAGTCTATCAGGTCTCATCATGAGTGGCTGCATTGTCTTCTTCTCTGGCCTGATAAGGCTGCTCCCCGCTCAGGGGAAGGTGATCAAAGAGCAGGCCAATCAGTTCATGTCAGAGACAGCCCCTGTTCTCATTACTATGGAGGCCACTTGGACACTGGACTGCCCTGGGCTCTCTACTTGATGGGATTGAGACAAACAAAGATGGTTAATAAGCCACAGCTGCAAGAGTGTCTATGGGATCATTTATAGAGAGGATTAATAAAGGAAAAAGACTGGCCCTCACAGGTGGTAGCTCCCCTACCCATGAAGCCCCTCCTAACAGCGAGAATAATATAAATTCATAAATTGAGCAGAATAATCCTTCCTCTCTTGGATTTGCGCAAGGTAGGAATTTGTGTCACAGAATTCTGAAGTCTGATCAAGACAGCATTGAACACTAACTCATAATATGATTGACCAGTACCTATTGGTCCCATTTTAATGGAATTTTAAAAAATGAGAATGCATATGACTAATAATTTATTGTTAGGTAAAATGACATTATTAACAAATATGTTACATACATAAGTCAGGCCATTTCTTTTCTACTTTCTATAATAATACATACTTTTTAGAGCATTTTGAAATTTCTCTAAAAATGTTAGTTAAATAATTTCTTACCTATAATCAAAGAAAAACTATTTAAAACATACAATACAATATCTGCGTATTTAAAAAAGTCAACTCTTGAAGATAGTGTTTTCATCTCACGTGTCTAACAATATATTCTAATTTCACAAAAAGGTCAAAAGGGCATAGAAACCGCACACTAATGATGTATGAAAGATTGAATGAATAATTTAAAGCAATCTCTAGAAGTAGATTAGTGATTTCTTTTGTTTTACACTTCACTTAACTGTTTTGACCTGATGTGTAGCTGTATATATTTGCATTGACTTTGTAATTGCTTTGGTATTGTGGTGTGCATAGTCCTAATTTAAAGGGTGTTTAACATCATGGCTGCACAGATCATAAGATAGAAACTGAAAAAAAATTAAACTAGACTTGGCAACCGCCACAAAAGTCATCAGTCATTATCTATGAAAGGCAGCCTCACACCTGAAAAGTAAACAGTAACACAGAACAGACATAAAATAGCAGCCTATAAAAATTTCATGGAAGATATTCAATAAAAAGTGCAGCATAGATTACAAAAGGTCTGTGTTAAGAGTCTAAAAAAATAATTCTAAAATGTAATGTAATGTAATCTGAGGTATCATTCATGGGAATGCTGCAGATAAGGATTCAGAATTCTTCCAGCCAAAAAGTGGGCAGAGGGCAGGGAATTTTATGGAAGGAGGAGTCAGAAAGACCTGGAGGAGACAGGAGCTCCACAAGGAGAACAACAGGGTCACAAAATCTGGGCTCAGGGACCTTTCTGAGACGCATATTACAACCAAGGACCATGCATGGAAATATCCTAGAACCCCTGCACAGATGTAGCTCATGGGCAACTCAGTCTCCATTTGGGTTCCCTAGTAAGGAGAGCAGGGGTTGTCTCTGACATGGACTCAGTGGCTGGCTCTTTGATCATCACCCCTAGCAAGGTGACTTTATTAGGCCACAGAGAAAGAGGATCAGAAAGTTCTGGTGAGATCTGATAGGCTAGAGTCATATATTGGGGGGGGGGGACTTCCCCTATCAGTGGACTAGAGGAAGGACATGGGGAGGTGAGAGACAGAAGGAGGTTGGGACTTGGAGGAGATGAAGGAAGGGGCTACAAGTGGTATACAAAATGAATAAATTGTAATAAATAATAATAAAGAAAAAATATTTTTTAAAGTACACAGAAGCAAAATGCAATTTTATGGCCCCACTCAGAGGACCTAGGGTTGGCATTGGGGTTTAGCTTAAAATGCCAAAGGAGCAAAGCTCCTTTTATGAGATTGTCCCCAGAGGGGGAAATAACAGCTCAGGTCAAGCAAGGCATGCACTGTGATCCTTGTTATAAGTGTGGATGGCTTACACATGGTGACACAAATCAGTCAGACCTCTGAAAAGCCAAGAAAACTGATAGTTCCTGAGAAAGATGATTTCAGCCAAGAAATTCATTTTTCCTTCACAGCAAGTCAAAATGCTCTCACAAACAGGATCTCAATTTTGTGATGCCCTTTTGTGAATTGTCACTTTTAGGAGAGTGACTTTTATTGCACTGAACATGTATCACGTGCAGAAAGGATCCATGGAAACATCTTCCTAAGCTGAAAGTTGAGAAATTTAATAAACACCTGAATATTGTGTCATAGTGTGTATTCCCTGATATTACCAAGTATTCAGATGTTTTTAATCTGCAGCTACACCCAAAGTATCTGTTCAGTGGGCAGGTTACCAAGCTATTTAAATGAAGGCATAAATTTCACTGTGTATGTCTGATTTAGTTTTTGGTGGTTTGCCACTTGCCTTTCTTCAAATATATTTTTCACCATGAGACTTTCAAGACACATAAACTCAATTTTCAAAGTCTCTCTGTGAGGCAGATGATTAACTCAGTTGGGAAAAGTACTGGTTTTGCATGTACAAAGCCCTGGGTTTGGCCTTCAGGTCCTTAACAACTGACATGGTGGCAGATAGCTGTAATGGCACAGATGAAGTGGAGACAGGGAGATTAGAAAGCTGAGGACATTCTCAACCTATATAGAAAGTGTGTGGCCAGGAAGGTATGTGAGATTCTAAATCATGAATAAACAGCATAATCCACATACACACACGTTTGCATGCATACAAATATACATGCAGACACACATGCACACGTGTCTGTGTATGTGAGCGTGTGTATGTGGTGTACGTGTTTGTCTATGTACACACCTACAATATACCTATCACCTATAACCTACCATCTATTAATCATGATATAAAATATCTGTTTACATTTTCCTTTTCTTGTCTTATATAAGAATTGAAGGCTAGAAGTCAGCCTGGTTGACAATTCTTCCCCGTTTGGGATTTTCCTTCTGATCAATTATATGTTTTCCCATATTATTTCCCCATCTGCAGTCCTAAATCTCAGTGTTGCAAATCATTATTAGTTATAATTAACTAATTATAATTAGTTAATATACAACAGCATTTCTCAACCTTTGGTTTTGGACCCCTTTGGGAGGAACGACCCCTTCACAGGGGTCATATATCAGATATCCTTCATGTCAAATACTTACATTACAATTCACAACAGGAGCACAATTACAATTTTGAAGTAGCAACAAAATAATTTTAGGCTTGAGGAGTTGTATTAAGAAGGTTGAGAGCCACTGTCTTTTGGAATACAGGTCTGGAAACAAACGACAGTCTTGGCAAAAATATGGAATACTGCCTCTCCCTGCCATCTCCCAGTTGGCATGATTGATTGTATACTGAAATGGTGCAGTGTTCAAGAATTAACATGAGAATATGGGGAGAAAGGAGAACTTATTTTACAAAAGATTCAAAAGCTTGATTGCAGAGTTAGGTTACCATATTGAGAGATTGCCTGTCTCTGCAGATTTGAAATTTTTAGTGTACTAAACTAAATGTAAAACTCTTTTTTACATTTCTAATAAAAGAGAAACTTACCATATCAAGCTTATGGTTATTACAGGGTCTTAGTTGAGCATCCTAAAAAGAAAGAGAGAGAGAGAGAGAGAGAGAGAGAGAGAGAGAGATATCTTTGGCATATAAAATTGATCCTTATCATAATTCAAATATAATTGTATTTCCTTCAAATGTCTACTTCTTCATAAGAAAAAAATCATATAAATATAGCTTATTTAAATAAGCTTTTCCAGAGTATATAGGCCAATTATCCAGAATTATATTTCTCAGTTTAATAGACATTTTATGATGTCACCATCTACCCTTGTTAACTTTATTTTAAAAATGGGGTACTTCCTGTTGCTGTAATAAATATCCAGACAATAGCAACTTAAGGAAAAGAAGTTTATTTTCACTCATATTTCCAAGGTGTAATCCATCATGGCTATGAAGTCGCAGAAAGAAGCCCGAGGCAGCTGGTCACATTGCATCCACAGCCAGGAAAGAGAAAGGACAACAAATGTTGGTGTGGATTAGGGTGTCTCGTCTTTGTTCTGTCCAGGACACCAGACACTTAACAAGTGACAGTGACAGTTAAGGTGAATCTTCCCACCTTAAAGAACCAGTTCTAAATAATCCCTCAGAGGCACACCTGGAGGTTTATCGCCTAGGTAATTCTAGATCCTGCCTGGTTAACAATGAATAGTAGCCATCCCAACTCTAGCTGACTCTTAACTTGATATCCAAATACATCACTTTTAAGCCATAATAATTCATGTCTTGTCCTCCTTGGACTACTGCCTCATACAATGCCATAATACTTATAATCAGGCCTTCAAAGTTCCCATAGTGGGCCAGAAAGATGATTAAGTACATGAACTGCACTCTGTTGTGCTGACACACCACAGCCAAAACTTGTAGAATGAAAGGTTTATTTGGAATTACAGTTGCAGAGGAAGACAAATCCCTTACCATCACAGTAGGGAGACATGGCAGAAGGCAGCCGTGAAGGCTGGAGGAGAAGCTGAAGGCTCCTATCTTCAAACATAAGCACAAAGCAGACAGCGTGTACTGAGAATGGTGACAGACTTTGAATCCCCAAAGCCTGCTGCCAGTCACATACTTCTTCCAGTGAGACCGCACCTCCTAAATCTAATTAAACAGTGCCAGCATTTAGAGACAGAGTGTCTAAATCCATGAGACTGTGGAGGATATTTGATTCAAACCATCACAGGCCCTGAATTTGGATCCCCAGAACACACATAAATGCCAAGTGGATATAGCATTCCACTTGTAGTTCCAGCCTTGAAAGTTTGACATGAGATCACCAGAGAAAGGTGACTAGGAAGACTTACTGTATTGACAAGCCCTGGGTTTGAGAGAGCCTCTCTCTTGATATACAGCAGATCAGTGATTAAGGCTCATTCCCAACATCAATACAGGGCCTCAAAATTCTTTTGCACACCACCCAAAACACAAATCCACATGAATACATCAAAGGGGGAGGAGAGGGAGGAAAAGGAAGGAGGTGCAGAGGAAGATGATGATAGACAGATTAGATGATAGGTAGATAGATAGATAGATAGATAGATAGATAGATAGATAGATAGATAGATGATACATAGACAATACATAGATGATTGATAGATAATAGGTAGATGACAGATACGCAGATAGAGAGTGATAAATAGATGACAGAGACTGTCTTCATATTAATTAATAGTATCAGCAGTGATTAAAACAAGGACAACTAAAGACCTTCCTGAGACTCAAGGTAATGTCAAAACTGTACAAATTTTTTTAAAAAAAACAATCTACACATTCCAAATAGAAATGACACAGAATAATCATTTTCATTGCAAAAGAGAAGGATGGAGACATAGGGAAGAAAGATAGGAACAACAAAAGAACAAAAGCCAACAGAGCAAATCCCTAACCCTGTGTCTTTAGGCCTGATAAGTAGGCATGATAAAATCATCTAGGCTCCAAGCTGTTTAGAATGCCCCACCACACTCCTTTTCTGTGCAGCACAGGTTGTCTCTTCCATTCACTGATGCCCTTCCCTTAGTGCAGCTTTCCTTAGCAGCCATGCTAAGGCCATGCAATGCATCCACCATGGCTCAAAGGATTGACTTGTCTTTGGCAGTGAAGGAATGCCAGAAACACAGACAAATGGACAGAAAATCTGAGACCTGATGACCTAGACTCTCAGACAAAAAACTCCAGGATCTCAGTGTATTTGATAAATGCAGTTGAATAGGGGAGACGAGGTTATTTCATTGTGATGAACAAGGAGGCAGGCTCAGCTCTTCTTGGTAGAACAGCCTGTGTGGAGGGGGGAGGGCGGTATTCCGGTTGAACACATGAGAAGAATGCCATGGTGGACTTTTTCTCCTTACACTATCAACATCCACATATGGACCAAAGGAAGACTTTGCCATCAGTTTAAGCTTCAATCATAAGTCTAAGACTTTAAAGTCATTGACTTAGCTGTGTCCATGTCAAATAATACACATTATTTAAGGATGTTTGTCATTCCCTAAAGACCTGGCATCTTCAGTACCCTCATGTCTCTATCATCATTTCACCTTCATATTCACAGTTTCATACAGTGGTCTTCTTTCAGGAACTCCAATCCTGACACACTCTGTCTGGCCTCAGAAGCCCTCTGAACCAATGCAGCAAATTTCTCTGTACAGTTCCTGTTTAACTAAGCCAATACCATATGGACTATGCTGCCAAGTTATGCTACCAACTGAATATTTAGCCAACTTGGTCCACAGCTATAGTGACTTCTTTATGCATCCATGGTTGAATCTATAAACTCACTTCCTTCCGCAACTATTTATGAGTAAGGAAGACTGTATTCATTTATTTATATTTCTATAAGTTAGAAAGGTTGATAGGCAGGGTCTTCCCTTCACAATATTTTTTTCTACTATCCTGCTGAGGAGGATAATTTTTCCCCGTGAAGAAAGTAGATTTTCTCAGTATTAACTATGTATGCTTTGGTCCCTGCAGTCTCCTTTTCCACATAACACAGTCGGATTCTTTACCAGAATATAGAATGAATGGCTTGCAGATCAGTCTTTGAAAAAGTCCTCATTTCCCTCTGAAATCTCCTAGCTGGGAATCTTCCACATTAGTAATTTTTCTGTCATTCTGATAAAGTACCATGATAACGGCAAGTTAAGAAGAAATGTTTTGTGGCTTCCAGTTTCAAATGGAGAACACTTAATGATGGTTAAGTCATAGCAGCAGGTAGCTGGAACAGGAATCTGAGAGATGACATCTCCAAGCACATATACAAAGCATAGAGAGCAAACTCTATGTAGGCCAAGGCTATGGACTCTCAAATTGCATCCCTACTGACTTCCTTTTTGCAAGCAAATCTGCACCTTCTTCCCACACAACACTTCCATCTGAGACCAAACATTCAACATCCCAAGTAATGAAGGCCACTTCTCACTCAAACCACAACAGCCGTTCTCCTCATTTCTCTCAACTATCCTACCCTCTGTCTCCCAACAGAAAGTTCCCCTAAGCTCTGTCTAAAGTATTGAAGAATTTTTTTCCTACGGCGTCTCAAACCCACAGAGGTAGTGGAGGCAGGAGCTGGAGGCAGCAGGTCACTTTGCATCCACTCTGAGTTAAGAGTGATAAATGCTGAAGCTCAGGATTTTTCCTCTTTTTGTTTAGCCCAGAATCCCAGCCAAGGAAATGATGGTAGGCATTTCTACTACATTAACATAACCTAGATATTATTTTAGAGACAAGCTCAAGGGCTTAATTCCTAGGTAATTCTAGATCCTGTCAAACTGACAACCAAGAGGATACTTCAACCAAGAGGATACTTTACAGTATAGTCTGACTTTCATCATTTTACTGAAAATATTCTAGAGAGTTCTAGTGAATTCCAAATATTCTAGTGAATTCCAAAACGGCATATGTGTCATGCTCTAATCTGATATAATTATTTGGCTATACACATATATTTCTTTATGTAAAAAACATCAACATAGTTCTTAACACACAATATGAAAGGAAACAAAATCATCTTATGACACCTGCAGAAACCAGCAAATACTCACTTTCCAATTCTCTAGCATAATAATCAAAACACTGATTTATCTTTATGAAATTTAATACTCCTTTCTTTATAATGAAGTGAAATTGCCATTTGTAGTTCTTTTAACAAAAAAAACACAAACAAAAAATATATCATTCAAACTAATATGTCATATTAAGATTATATTGATATTTTAAAATTGGACATCTTAGCATAAAATACAGGCTATACAGAACTTAAAAGGAGGATGGAATAGACACAATAAACAATTTCTCTTCATTTATCCTATTTTTTTCTCCTCCCTGCCTGCAGCCTGTGTATATGTATCAAAGTGGAAAAAAATGCATTCCTCAGCATATAGTGTTAAAAGCCACAATGCATCCTATTGCAAAATGTCAAAAAAATGAAGTACATTTCAAACTAATTTACTTTGTTTACGGTAAAAAAAAAAAAAAAAAGTACCTTTTGATTTCCTAGAATATTTTGTGAAATGTCACTCCTGGACTGGTGTATCAATTTCTTCAAAGAAAAAGAATCAGATGATAAAATGGGAAGTGCCTTCTCAGTAGTTTTGTACAGAGTTCAGCAAGTCAGGAGTATTTTTACACCTTCAGTCCAGGGTAAACAAAAGGAGTTAGAGGTGTTACAAAATGGTCACACTGAGTCTGGGCACAGGTAAACAAGAGAAAGAAATGAGTCTGCAAGAATTGTGGACAGCTCTGCTGACCACACAGGGAGTGTAAACTCTATGAGCCAACATCTAGAAAAAAATTAAAATGTGTGTTCAAAGGGTGGAATTGTTACCCCTTTTATTTCTAAGAAACGCCTATGTGACAGGCAGGCATACAGCTGACTATATCCAAAGATTGTGTTGTCGTATTAGTCAATCCAACCATCAAGCATAAGTCCACGGATAGACAATACAAATAAGTGTTTTTAGGTTTTCAGTTTCTCATTGTTTGTGTCCCATTCCACAAGTGCTAACTGTAGGTTCTTAAATTTGTTGACTTGTTCTTGTCTAGAAACAGACAGGTTCTCTCACACAAGGCAAAGCTATGTTTAATTGTCAAAACTCAAGTCCAAATGGTTATCAAAAATGTAAGAAAGAAGACTATACAAGAGGATAGAAAGCACAAATAACTGAGAAAAAAACAGATACAGGGGCTGGAGAGATGGCCAGTGTTTAAGAATATGTACAGGTCTTGCTGAGGGCTGCAGTCTTCTCCTCAAAACCCACAGTGGGTATCTTACAAACAACTGTAATTCTAGACCAAGGGGGACCAAATGGTGAGCACCTGTATTTACAAACACACTACACACTACACTACACACATATATAATAATAATAATAATAATAATAATAATAATAATAATAATAATAATAATAATAATAATAA
>NW_026594428.1:16879379-16882368 GCF_907164565.1 Psammomys obesus
AATAATAATAATAATAATAATAATAATAATAATAATAATAATAATAAAAAATATCAAGCAAAACTCATGCCAGTTTAGATGGTGAAGATCATTTCTCTGGCCTGATCTTTCTACAGGGTTTGGGTACTTGGCTCCAGCCACTGCACAATTACACTTCATCTTACTAAACAAGACTTGTTGATCATGATGTCAAAGACATTTCCTCATTAACTTTGTCTCTTTATGTTCCTCATGAAGCTGTAATAGAAGATACTCCGTAGCCATCTTCTGATCTAGCCAGGTCAGTTAAAGCATCTCAGGCTCTTGAGATAAAGTGTCCAATTCCCGACTGCGTGCATTTCACAATAGAAAACAACAGCAGAAGCATCATCCATCTTGTTGGTGCTTCAAAAAAACCTTTCAAGGGTTCTTTGGATATTTTCCTTGCCTGTTCTCTTCCTGTGCCAACAGTTTTCCTAAGCATACCTTCGGTAGGAGTCACAGAAGTGACAGCCTCACTTATTGTATGTTACAGGTGCTGCCTCACTCATACAGCACGACTTAAGGAAGCATGCTGTCATCACAGGGCTTGCTTCTGTTTGGGATATTTACCATATGTTAAGTTTTATCATGACGCCTGAGATCAACCATCATCTAAGGCATTCTGTCTGCTGCCACCCCTATATCATTCCTTTTGTCACCTTGAATTAATTATATCAGTTTGTGCTTTAAAATCTTGAGAAGTTAGGGGGACCTCTGAGAGGGAGAGATGAAGGACTGGGAGTTAGGCAGACAGTTAGGAAAATGAGCCCTGAGGAGGTAGTAAAGAGGCTAAATCTCAAGATGTCTGGCTTCCTACTCATCTTTTGACAGGAGACAAAAACATAGCAGTTGAGAACAAAGGGGCAGGTTTTTTTTTCTCTCAAGCCAGTAGAGCCCCCCAGCCAATAAACCAGTGAGAAGATTTCAAAACCAGATCAGGACAAGTTTGCCCAAAATTTGTGGAAGTACCAACCTCCCTGTCTTTCTTCCTACTGAAAAACACTAAAATGGGGAAGTGAGAACCTCTTAAGGATCCTTTAGATTCCCAGCCCTGAGTGAGGGGTCAGGCTTCTGAGTCCTGACTCCCTCTTTACTTTAAGATGATGCCCTTTCTCTCTGTGTGTTTGCTCTATGTGTGTATGTGTGTGGTGTGTGTGTGTGTGTGTGTGTGTGTGTGTGTGTTTCCTCACCTCTAGTAAAAGCCTTTCCTTACTGGCAAAATATAATAAAAACAATAATACAGAAAGCTTTAAAAAGAAAAAATAATATTCTAATTCAGTGAATACAAGATGCCACATATGTTTTAGAACCCAATATTTTAGTAGCATAAAATGTAAAATAAATGACATGATAATCTTTTTTATATAGAATATTTCTTCTTATCTTGAGAGCTTATAGAATTATTTAAACAGAAGATTGTTACAAAGCACAAATTTCATTAACAGAAAATATAAAACACAAAATACACATCAGGTGGTAAATGTATGAGGCAATTGAAGTGGTTTTTTTTTTCCTAACAAGAACATTTTCATCACTTGAAGAAATTTATCTTCACTATTCCAATTCTATACTAATTTCTAAACATAGAAACAGAGCTTTAGCATCAAATCTTATATATATATATATATATATATATATATATATATATATATATATACTGTTTAGAGTATTCCTAAGTTATTCCACTTTTTTTAAGTTTTTCTTAATTACACTTTATTCACTTTGTATACCCCCTGTAGCTCTCTCCTCTTCCCCTTCCAATCTCTCCCTCCCTCCCTCTTCTCCACCCATGCTCCTCCCCAAGTCCACAGATAGAGGAGATCTTCCTTTCCTTCCTTCTGATATTAGTCTATTAGGTTTCATCAGGAATGGCTGCATTGTCTTCCTCTGTGGCCTGGTAAGGCTGCTCCCCCTTCAGAAGCAGGTGATCAAAGAGCAGGCCAATCAGTTCATGTCAAAGCCAGACCCTGTTCCCATTACTATGGAACCCAATTGGACACTGAAATGCCATGGGCTACATCTTTGCAAGGGTTCTAGGTTATCTCCATGAATGGTCCTTGGTTGGAGTATTAGTCTCAGAAAAGACCCCTGTGCCCAGATTTTTTGGCTCTTTTGCTCTCCTTGTGGAGCGCTTTCCTCTTCAGGTCTTACTATTTCCCACTTCTTTCATAAGATTCCCTGCACTCTGCCCAAAGTTTGGCCATGAGTCTCAGCATCTGCTTTGATACCCTACAGGGTAGAGCCTTTCAGAGGCCCTCTGTGGTAGGCTCCTGACTTGTTCCCTACTTTCTCCTTCTTCTGATGTCCATCCTCTTTGCCTTTCTGAATGGTGATTGAGCATTTTAGGCAGAGTCCTCCTTCTGATTAGTTTCTTAAGGTGTACAGATTTTAGTAGGCTTATCCTATATTATAGGTCTAATATCCACTTATGAGTGAGTATATACCCTGTGTGTCATTCTGCTTCTGGGATAGCTCACTCAGGATGATCTTTTCTAATTCCCACCATTTACCTGAAAATTTCATGATTTTATTGTTTTTTATTGCTGAGTAATATAAGTGACAACACATGCTCAAGAGGTTGTGGAGAAAGGGGAACCCTCCTCCACTGCTGGTGGGAATGTAAACTTGTACAACCAATCTGGAAATCAATCTGGTGCTTTCTCGGACAACTAGGAATAGCGCTTCCTCAAGATCCAGCTATACCACTCCTAGGCATATATCCAAAAGAGGCTCAAGTACACAAAAAGGACATTTGCTCAACCATGTTTGTAGCAGCTTTATTTGTAATAGCCAGAATCTGGAAACAACCCAGATGCCCCTCAACTGAGGAATGGATACAGAAATTGTGGTACATCTACACAATGGAATATTACTTAGCACCAAATCTTAATGGAATCTTTTAAAATGTATCTTTTTATAAATGTGTGTGTGTGTGTGTGTGTGTGTGTGTGTGTGTGTGTGTGTGTGT
>NW_026594428.1:16882378-16911515 GCF_907164565.1 Psammomys obesus
TGTGTGTGTGTGTGTGTGTGTGTGTGTGTGTGTGTGTGTGTGTGTGTGTGTGTACAGGGGTGTCTGTATCATAGTGAGTGTGCGTGCATGTGTAGAGACTGGATGTGAGCACTGGGTTCTTCCATTTGTTGCTCTTCGCCTCAGTTTAGATTGCCTCACTGTTAGGCTAAAATGATTAGGCAGCAAGCCCCTGAAATGTTCCTATTTCATCCCCTCAGCACCCAGATGACAGGCAAAGACACCACACCCAACTATTCTGTAAGTTTTATAGATCTGAATCCAGGCCCTCATGGATAAACCACAAGCACTTTAAATCACTGAACCATCTCCTTAAACCATCTTACTGAAATCTATTTTGATATATTTCTCTTTTTTAAACTTTTATTAATTACACTTTATTCACTTTTCATCCCCCCATAAACCCCTTCCTCCTCCCCTTCTAATTCTACCCTCCCTCCCCCTTTTTCACACATGCCCTTCCCCAAGTCCACTGATAGGGGAGGTCCCCCTCTCCTTCCTTCTGATCTTATTCTATCAGATCTCATCAGGAGTGGCTGCATTGTCATCTTCTGTGGTCTGTTAAGGCTGCTCCGCCCTCAGGGGAAGGTGATCAAAGAGCAGGCCAACCAGTTTATGTCTTCTCAGTACTATGTAACCTACTTGGCCACTAAACTGCCATGGGCTACATCTGTGCAGGGGTTCTAGATTATCTCCATGAATGGTTCTTGGTTGGAGTATGAGCCTCTGGAAAGGCTGCTGTGTTAAAATTTTCTGGTTCTGTTGCTCTCCTTGTGGAGTTCCTGTCCTTTCCAGATCTTACTATTTCCCTCTTCTTTCATAAGATTCCATGCACTCTGCACAACAGTTGGCCATAAGTCTCAGTATTTGCTTTGATAGTCTGCAGGGCAGAGCCTTTCAGAGGCCTTCTGTGACAGGTTCCTAACTTGTTTCCTATTTTCTTCTTCTTCTGGTGTCCATCCTCTTTGCCTTTCGGGATGGGGATTGAGCGTTTTATTCAGGGTCCTCTCTCTTGATTAGTTTCTTCAGATGTACAAATTTTAGTAGGTTTATCCTATATTATATGTCTAAATGAGTGAGTATATACCATGTGTGTATTTTGATATATTTCATAGGGAAATTATACACATTGCATGAAGTTTAGCTGCAATGGAAGGAAAAGCTTTATGTACAGTTGAAACCAACTTTATTAGTGCACATGAACAATGACAATCAAAACGACATTAACAGTCACAACTGTTATGAGTACAAATACTAAAAGGTTTTCTAAAGCAGTTGAAGAAACTAAAATACATATAACTGCAAAATAAATGTGCAGGGAGCTTTAAGTAGGTCAGAAGGTCTAAGAGACCTAGTTCATCATGCTTATACTAATGTGGTGTTTAATCACTGCTTCTAAATAAGACACCAATACAACAACGTTACTAAAATGATTAACAGTATCAAGTGGTGCTGAGTATGTAAATCAGTGAAAACTAGCTTATAGGTCTAAGACAGAGGATTAACAACCTTACAGTATTTTTTTTTAAATAACCTGTTTGTAAAATATGCTCCTGTTTGGCTTCACAACTCTCTCATAAAAAAATGAATGCACAAATCAACACAATAACTTTTTTTTCTGTGAACTCAAATATTATCAAAGTTGTTAAACCCTAACTGTACTCATTGTGAACAGAATAGGACAGGTAAATAAGGAGCAAGAATGTATTACTGACAAAGATGAACACAAGAAATTCCAACAGAACATATATTTGCTGAATGAAATAAGACATGAATAAGTATAAAATATGTCAGACAACAGTTAAAATAACATGATTAGAAGACTATTGCTTTCATAGCACTTAAACCTATATTTTTTGTTTGAATATGTGCTGGCTAGTTTTATGTCACCTTGACACAAGCTACCATCATTTGTGAAGAGGACTCAATTGAGAAAATGCTTCATGATATTTCCCCTTAGGCAAATCTGTAGTGCCTTTTTAAAATCAGTGATCGATATAGGAGAACCCAGCTTGTTTTAGATGGTTCTGGGATACACAAGAAAATAATTTGAGAAAGGCACAGAAAGTAAGCGAAATGCCAGTGTCCTACCACAGTCTCTGCTTCAGTTCCTGTCTCCAGGTTCTTCCCTTGAGCTCTTGCCTGACTTCCCTCAGTGATGGACTGTTACTTGAAAATGTAAGCAAAATAAACCTTTTCCAAGTTTCTCTTGACCATGGTGTTTCACCACAGCAACAAAATCCCTAATTAAAATAGAAATATAATCTGTTACAAAGTTTAGGAAACCGTACTAGATGCATATTTACTTAATTATGTTATTCAAATGTAAAATATTTGAATATCTTATTAAAATTGTCATAAATATGTTTTATATTTTATGTAAATTCAAGGCTCTCTTGAAAGCTGTTAATAGTACACACTGGCTTAATCGGGTATATCATTTGCTGCTTATTTGATTGGTTACATTGGATAGCTTTTATTGAGCTGCCAGCTGAGGTAAACACAGTTGCTATTATTTTATGATTGATATAGAGAAAAATATTTGAAAACTGATCCAAATGGGTCTTTTGAATATTGATTGAGGAAAATCAGAAAGCCAGAAATGAGTAGAAAAATAAATCTCATAAACTGATCATTTAAAAGTTACGACAACTACAGCAGGAAAGGTGAGATGGCAAATTCAGGCTAGGAATGTGAACACAGGAGTTTACGTATATTTACTAGTTAAGTGTACTTATAGGTTGTTAAGGAAACAGGAGCATCATGTGTAATACTGCCAATTTAGTTAACTAGATTCTCTGAGAGAATTAGCTATGATTTCACCTCTTCTCCCAATAGCAACGTAGAAGAAGCTAAACACCAGCTAAGTTAGGAATCACTCTGCTGTACTTCAATGACTGCTAATTCCACATCAAATGACACAAAGGAAACTGTCTACATCCTTTTTCAGTCTGCTTTTTCACTTTGATGCAAGGTATGAAGTTTGCTTCTCCGCACTCTAATTTCCTGTAGAAACAGTACTTTCTTCTCTCTCAGGCTGACCTATATAGAATGCAGTCTGTGGAATGAGAAAAATTCTGAAGTGTGAAGATATATCATTCTCATAATACTATCTCTAAAATATCTTCCTAAGAAAAATAAGTTTCACCGATTGTGCTACAATACAATTGACAACAAAGAAAAACTGAAAATAACCGAAACATTTAAGAACTGGCATCTGGTAGGGAAATACAGGCTTCCTATTCAATCAAAAGACAGAAGTATTTATATTGACAATAAATTCTGCCTTTAGGAGAATACTTGAATGATGAAATATATCAAATAATAAATGTTTGTGTATATATTAATGAGAAGACAAAAGAGGTAATACATACAGTGACAAAGCAAAAAGATTATATATGTTTTAATATATACATATATACACATAACATACACAACTGTCAAAATCTGAGGACTAAAACCACCTCTAAGGGAAAACTTCATAGCAAATAATAATGTATTTCTAAGTTTTTAAAACAAAATTCATTGATAAGAAAATGCAGCTCATTATTCTGTTATCAAAACAGAATTCTATTAAAAATTTAAAGCTAGGTAAGAACATTCAAGTGTATAATACAAACACTTAAGAAACATAGTCAGGAGACAGAGCCAAGATGGCGACTAGCACACACAGTTTCTGAGCTGTGAGAGAGCTGAACGCCGAGTGGGTGAGTGGAAGGACTTCTGAAGCCAGGGAAACTATGGAGAGGCTTTCTAAACGACAGAGAACATCACACGAGGTGAGAACGTTGGTCTCAGGTCACCCGTGGACTTGTTTGGGGAAGGAGAAAAATGACAGAGCCCCTAGCCCTTTAGCAGCAACTGCCAGCTGTACCGGTCTTGGAGTCCCAGACCCGAGGCACCATTCTCCCAGGGTCCCAGGTCTGCTGGCCGCCATACTGGCTCCGCAGGGTCTCTCAGCCACTGACTGAATGGCCCACCCAAATCCCAGCCTCCAGCTGCAGCTGGACTTCCTAACTTGGTGGCTGTAGCAGCACTGAGCTCGTGGAGCATGTCAGTCCTCCTGCAGACCAAGCAGGGCCAAACCTGAGAGCAGAGAGCCCAGATACCCCAATCACTGCCAATGCAACCTGCTTGAGAGTGAGTGTACCCTTGAATGTCTACAGAACCCCAGATCCAGGGTACTTCTAATATAGAAGCCAGGCATCGGACCCCTCCTACCCACATACCCATTGTGGGAAACAGAGGATCACTTAGGACATTGAAGCCCCTGCTCTGCGTGTCCTGCATCACGGCATCATCCTCCCAGGGTCCCAAGTCTGCTAGCCACCATACTGGCTCTGCAGGGTCACCCAGCCACTGACTAAATGGACCGCCCAAACCCTCAGAGACAGATAATTTGCTATATAGCCACCAAACCCACCATACAAGCAAGGCACACCAGGTACTGGACCTCCCAGGCATGGAGAGCACAGTGGAGGGCACCCAGGCCCTCCCAGAAGGCATCTGGACCCGTATCCCAGTCTCCAGCTGCAGCGGGAATTCCTAACCTGGCAGTGGCAGCAGCACTGAGCTGGCGGAGCATGTCAGTACTCCTGTGGACCAAGCAGGGCCAAACCTGAGAGCAGAGAGCCCGTACCCCAATCCCTGCCAATGTAACCTGCTTAAGAGTGAGTACGACCTTGAGTGTCTGCAGAGCACCAGATCCAGGGTCCTTCTAAAATAGAAGCCAGGCATCAGACCCCTCTCATCGACATACCAACTTTGGGAAACAGAGGGTCACTTGGGACATTGAAGCCCAGGCTCTGCAAGTCTAACTGAGGAGTTAAGGCAGTTAATGCTGGAAATTAGGCAGCTGCCAGCACCAGCAACTGCTAGTGCACACGCGCTACCTGCATTTGCACTTCTGCACCCACGTACTTTCCTCCCACAGGTACAGATAGTGCACCAACACACACGCTGAGGCCATGGGACCACTCTCAGCTTCCTCCAGAACTATCCAGATGCCAGGGAGAGCCAGTACCAGTCTGAACTGCAGAATCTAGAAACAAACAGGGAAGGTTCAGATAAGCCAATGGCCAGGGGTAGGCGAAAGAACACATCCAACATAAATCAGGACATCATGACTTCACAAGCAACCCCCAAAACTGAAGGATACTCCAATTCATCAGAAGCACAGGAAAATGACTTTAAAGCTATGCTTACCCAATTATTTGAGGCCAATAAAGAGGAAACAAGCATTTCTCTCAAAGCAATAGCCATGCAAATTCAGACCTTCAAAGATGAAATGAACAAATTTATCAAAGATTTGGCCAGTCAATTGGAAGCCAAGAAAGAGGAAATGGACAAAATTCTTAAAGAAACACAGGCAAATATGGCCAAACAAATAGAGGTACAAGTAGAGATACAATTATTGGCATATAGGGAAGAAATAAACAAAAAAATAGAGACCATTGTAGAGAGACAGGAATCCACATTCAAAGAGATGAAGGAAATAGTGCAAGACATGAAAACAGAATTAGAATAAAAAAAAAATACAAACTGAGAAAACCCTGGAGCTGGAGAACTTGGAGAAAAGATCAGGAACCACAAAGGTAAGCATCACCAACTGAATACAAGAGATGGAAGAAAGAATCTCTGGAACTGAAGAAATTGTACTTCTCTCAAAGAAAAAATAAAATCAGAAAAATCCCAATCACAAAATATCCAAGAAATCAAGGACACCGTGAAAAGACAAAATCTAAGAATAATAGGGATTGATGAAAAAGAAGACTCCAGGCTCCAAGGTCCAGAAAATATTTTCAAGAAAATCATAGAAGAAAATTTTCCCAACTTAAAGAAAGAGATGTCCATAAATATACAAGAGGCCTATAGAACACCAAATAGACTAGAAAAGAAACACATCATGTCACATCATAATCAAAACAATAAATCTACAGAACAAAGAAAAGATATTAAAAGCAGCAAGGGAAAAAGGTCAAGTAACATATGAAGGTAGCCCTATCAGAATCACACCAAACTTCCCATCAGAAACTATGAAAGCCAGAAGGGCCTGGGCAGGTGTCATGCAGACTCCAAGAGACCACAAATGCCAATACAGACTACTATACCATGCAAAGCTTTCAATCAACATAGATGGAGAAAACAAAATATTCCATGACAAAACTAAATTTACGCAATATCTAAACAGCAAACCAACCCTACAAAAGATACTAGAAGGAAAACTCCAATCTAATGAAAACAACTTCACCCAAGAAAACATAGCATACAGATAATATCCCAACAAAAATTAAAAGAAAAGCAATGGAACACAGTAAGATCACCAACTCCAATATAAAAAGAACTAACATTCATTGGTCACTATTATCTATCAACATCAATGGATTCAAGTCTCCAATAAAAAGAAACATACTAACAGAATGGGTGCAGAAACAGGATCCAACATTCTGCTGCATCCAAGAAATGCACCTCTGCAACAAAAACAAGAACTACCTCAGCGTGAAGGACTGGAAAAATGTCTTTCAAGCAAATAGAGCCAGAAAACAAGTTGGGGTTGCTATCCTAATAACTAATAAAATAGACTTTCAACCAAAATTAATCAAAAAATATGAGGAGGGGCACTACATTCTCATCAAAGGAAAAATCCACCAAGAGGACATCACAATTCTGAACATTTATACCCCAAATACAAGAGCACCTACATTCATAAAGGAAACATTATTAAAACACAAATCACACATCGATCCCAATACCTTAATAGTGGGAGACTTCAACACCCCACTTTCACCAAGGGACAGATCATTTAGACAGAAACCTAATAAAGAAATAAAGGCACTTACAGGGGTCCTAAATCAAATGCACCAAATAGATGTCTACAGAACTTTCACCCAAACTCAAAAGAGTATACCTTCTTTTCAGCACCTCATGGAACCTACTCCAAAATAGACCATATAATCGGTCACAAAGCAAGCATCAACAGATATAAGAGGATTGAAATAATCCCCTGTATTCTATCGGACAACCATGGACTAAAGCTGCACCTCAACAACAATGGAATTAGAAAAAAGCCTACAAACACATGGAAACTGAACAACTTGCCACTCAATGAGAGCTGGGTTAAGAAAGAAATAAAAAAAAAAAGAAATTAAAGACTTCCTAGAATTCAATGAAAATGAAGGTTCAACATACCCGAATTTATGGGACACAATGAGAGCAGTGCTCAGAGGAAAATTCATAGCACTAAGTGCCTTCAAGAACAAATTTGTGACATCTCATACTAGCATCTTAATGACCCAACTGAAAGCCCTAGAAAAAAAAAACAAAAAGCAAATACACCCAAGAGGAGCAGACGGCTGGAAATAATCAAAATCAGGGCTGAAATCAATAAATTAGAAACAAAACAATTCAAAGAATCAATGAAACCAAGAGCTGGTTCTTTGAGAAAATCAACAAGGTAGACAAACCTTTAGCCAAATGAACTAGAAGGCAGAGAGAAACTATCCAAATCAACAATATCAGAAATGAAAAGGGGGACATAAATACAGACACTGAAAAAATCCAATCATTAGGTCTTACTACAAAATCCTATATGCCACAAAATTTGAAAATCTAAAAGAAATGGACAATTTTATAGAGAGTCCATCTACCAAAATTAAGTCAAGATCATGTAGAAAGATTGAATAGTCCTATATCCCCCAAGAAAATAGAAGCAGTAATCAACAATCTCCCTTCCAAAAGAAGCCCTGAGCCAGATGGATTCAGTGCAGAATTCTACCAGACCTTCAAAGAAGTGCTAACTCCAATTCTCTCCAAACTATTCCACAAAATAGAAACAGAAGGAACATTAACAAACTCATTCTATGAAGCAACAGTCACCTTGATACCTAAACCACACAAAGACCCAACAAAAAAGAGAATTTCAGACCTACCTCTCTTATGAACATTGATGCAAAAATACTCAATAAAATACTTGCAAACCGAATCCAAGAACACATCAAAGATATCATCCACCATGACCAAGTAGGCTTCATCCCAGGCATGCAAGGGTGGTTCAACATACAGAAATCCATCAATGTAATCCATCACATAAACAAACTAAAGGAGAAAAACCACATGATTATCTCCTTAGATGCTGAAAAATCATTTGACAAAGTCCAACACCCATTCATGTTTAAAGTCTTGGAGAGATCAGGGATACAAGGCAAATATCTAAACCTAGTAAAGGCAATATACAGCAAGCCTATAGCCAACATCAAACACAATGGAGAGAAACTTAAATCAATCTCACTGAAATCAGGGACAAGACAAGGCTGCCCACTCTCTCCATACCTCTTCAACATAGTACTTGAAGTCCTAGCCAGAGCAATAAGACAACTAAAGGAGATCAAGGGGATACAAATGGGAAAGGAAGAGGTCAAAGTGTCACTATTCACAGATGATATGATAGTATATATGAGCGACCTCAAAAATTCAACCAGAGAACTCCTTCAGCTGATAAACACCTTCAGCAAATTGGCAGGATACAAAATCAACTCAAAAAAATCAAAAGCCCTCCTGTATACCAAAGACAAAAGGGCCAAGAAAGAAATCAGGGAAACAACACCCTTCTCAATAGCCATTAACAACATAAAATACTTTGGGGTAACTCTAACCAAGCAAGTGAAAGCCCTGTTTGAAAAAAACTTTAAGTCTCTGAAGACAGAAATTGGAGAAGATATCAGAAGATGGAAAGATCTCCCATGCTCATGGACTGGTAGGATTAACATTGTGAAAATCGTCATCCTGCCAAAAGCTATCTACAGATTCAATGCAATTCCCATCAAAATACCAACTCAGTTCTTTACAGACCTTGAAAGATAAAGATTCTCAGCTTCATATAGAGAAATGAAATTGGGAATTGTTCTTTTAAATTTTTAAGTTCTGTAAGGAATTGTGTTGGTATTTTAATGAGAATTGCATTGAATCTGTAGATTTCTTTTGGCAGGCAGAACTAAATAGAGAATTTGCAATAGAGAAATATCAAATGGCTGAGAAACAAAGAAATGCTCAACCTCCTTAGTCATTAGGGATATGAAAATCAAAACAATCCTGAGGTCTCACCTTCCTCCCATCTGAATGGCTAAGATCAAACACTCAAGTGACAAAACATGGTGGAGAGGGTGTGGAGAAAGGGAACCCTCCTCCACTGCTAGTGGGAATGTAAACTGGAACAACCACTTTGGAAATCAACCTGCAGATATCTTGGACAGTTAGTAATAGTATTTCCTTAAGATCCAGCTATGCCACTCCTAGGCATATATCCAAAATATGCTCAAGTATACAACAAGGACATTTGCTCAACCATGTTCATAGCAGCTTTCTTTGTAATAGCCAGAATCTGGAAACAACCCAGATATTCCTCAATTAAGTAATGGATATAAAATTTGTGGTATATTTAAACAGTGGAATACTACTCAGTAATTAAAAAAAAGGAAATCATGAACTTTGCAGGGAAATGGTAGAATCTGAAAGGATGATCCTGAGTGAGGTATCACAGAAGCAGAAAGACACACATGGTATTATACTCACTTTAAGTGGATATTAGACATATCCATTTAATACTAAAATCTGTACGCCTACAGAAGCTAAGTAAGAGACCCTGGGTAAGATGATCAATCCTTACTCAGAAAGGCAAACAGGATAGACATTGGAAAATGGAGAAAACAGGGAACAAGGCAGGAACCACCACAGAGGGCCTCTGAAAGGCTCTTCCCAGCAGGGTATCTAAACAGATGCTCAGACTCATAGCCAAACTTTGGGCAGAGTACAGGGAATCTTATGAAACAAGGAGGAGACAGAAAGACCTGGAGGTGACAGAAGCTCCACAAGGACAGCAGAAAAACCAAAATGTCTGGGCAAAGGGGTCTTTTCTGAAACTGATACTCCCACCAAGGTCCATGCATGAAAATAACCTAGAACCCCTGCACAGATGTAGCCCATGGCAGCTCTGTGTCCAAGTGGGTTCCCTAGTAAAGACAACAGAGACTGTCTCTGACATGAACTCAGTGGCTGGCTCTTTGATTACTTCCACCTAAAGGGGGAACAGCCTTACCAGGCCACAGAAGAAGATAATGCATCCAGTCTTGATGAGACCTGGTAGGCTAGGGTCAGAGGGAAGGGGTGGAGGGCCTCCTGTCTCAGTGGAATTGTGGAGGGGCATGGGAAGAGAAGAAGGACAAAGGGTGGGGTTGGGAGGGGATGAGGGAGGGGGCTACAGCTGGGATACAAAGTGAATAAACTCTTATTAATAAAAAATAAAAATGCAAAAAAACCTCAAAAAACATATAATCCACAAAAAAGAAAAAGAAGGAGGAGGAGGAGGAAAAGAAGAAGAAGAAGAAGAAGAAGAAGAAGAAGAAGAAGAAGAAGAAGAAGAAGAAGAAGAAGAAGAAGAAGAAGAAACATAGTTAGAAGGCTCTTCATATGTTTGAACCAAACTTTGTCCTTCTAGTGAGTTCCAGGCCATCCTGAGCTTCATAGCAACATCATGTCTTAAATAAATAAATTCATGTTAAAAATCATTTGTCCTTCTTTCATAAAATATAATCTGAAAAATTCTCACCTTTTTAACTTACTTTTTTATTCATTTATTTTTAATTCTTTATTAATTACAATTTATTCACTTTGTATCCCCCCTTTGGTTCCCTCCTTCCTCCCGTCCCAATCCCTTTCTTCCTCCACCCTCTGCATGCATGCCCCTCCCCATGTCCACTGGTAGGGGAGGTCTTCTTTTCCTTCCTTCTGATCCTAATCAATTGGGTGTCATCAGGAGTGGCTGCATTGTCTTTGCATTCTGTGTCCTGGTAATGCTGCTTCCCCCTCAGGGGGAGGTAATTAAAGAGCAGGCCAATCACTTCATGTCAGAGACAGTCCCTGTTCCTATTACAGTGGGACCCACTTGGATACTGAATTGCCATGGGCTACATCTGTGCAGGGCTCTTAGGTTATCTCCATGCATGATCCTTGGTTGGAGTATCAGTCTCAGGAAAGACCCCTGTGCTCAGATTTTTTGGTTCTGTTGCTCTCCTTGTGGAGTTTCTATCCTCTCCAGATCTTACTGTTTCCCACTTCTTTCATAAGATTCCCTGCACTCTGCCCAAAGGTTGTCTATAAGTCTCAGCATATTATGATAGCTATTCCAGCTTGTTTTCTGGATCCATTTGCTTGAAAAACATTTTTCCATCCCTTTACTCTGAGGTAGTGTTTATCTTTATTGCATAGGTGTATTTCTTGGATGCAAGAGAATGTAGGATCTTGTTTCAGCAACCATTCTGTTTGTCTGTGTCTTTTTATTGGGGAGTTGAGTCCATTGATGTTGATAGATACTAGTGACCAAAGAATGTTACTTTCTTTTGATATAGGGTTGGTTTTGTTGCTGTGTTTCATTGCTTGTATTCTTTTGGTTTTTGTTGTTGTTGTTGTTGTTGTTGTGTAGTTATCTATTTTCTATGTTTCCTTGGATGTAGTTGTTTTCTTTGGGTTGGTGTTTCCCTTCTAGTAACTTCTGTAGAGCTGGGTTACTGTGTAGATGTTGTTTAAATTTGGTTTTGTCTTGGAATATTTTGAATTCTCCATCTATGTTGATTGAAAGTTTTGCTGGGTATAGTAGTCTGGGTTGGCATCTGTGGTCCCTTAAGGCCTGCATGATTTCTGCCCAGGTCCTTCTGGCTTTTATAGTTTCAGTTGAGAAATATGGTGTGATTCTGATAAGACTACCTTCATATGTTACGTGGCCTTTTTCCCTTCCTGCTTTTAAATTCTTTTCTTCATTCTGCAGGTTCTGTGTTTTGGCTATGATGTGACGTGAATAATTTCTTTTCTGGTTTAGTCTATTTGGTGTTCTGTAGGCCTCTTGTATGTTTATAGACATCTCTTTCTTTAAGTTGGAAAAAATTTCTTCTATAATTTTCTTGAAAGTATTTTCCGGACCTTGGAGCCTGATGTCTTTTTTTTTTTTTTCATCTACTCCTATTATTCTTTGATTTTGTCTTTTCATGTGTCCTTGATTTCATGGATGTTTTGTGTTTGGAACTTTTCTGATTTTATTTTTTCTTTGAGAGACATGTCAATTTCTGCAAGTGTATCTTCGACACCTGAGAGTCTCTCTTCCATCTCTTGTATTCTGGTGGTGATGCTTACCTTTGTAGTTCTTGATCTTTTCCCTATGTTCTCCAGCTCCAGGTTTTGCTCTGTTTGTGTTTTCTTTATTGATTCTAACTCTGTTTTCATGTCTTGCACCATTTCCTTCATCTGATTGAATGTGGAGTCCTGCTTTTCAATGATGGCTTCTACTTTTTTTTGTCTGTTTCTTCTCTATATATTGCTAATTGTGCCTCTACTTGTTTGGCTGTAGTTGCCTGTATTTCTTTGAGAGCTTTGTTTATATCTTCTTTATTTGCCTTCATTTGTGTGGTTATTTCTTTGAGAGCTTTGTCCATTTCTTCTTTGTTTGCCTCAATTTTCATGATCATTTCTCTGAGGGCTTTGCTTATTTCCTCTTTGTTCGTCTCAATTTCTGTGGCCATTTCTCTGAGGGCTTTGTTCATTTCATCTTTATGGGCCTCTAATAGCTGGAAAAACAGTTTTAAAGTCGTTTTCTTGTGTATCTAGTGAATTGAAGTGTCCATTGATTTTGGGGGTTGTTGGTGAAGCCATGATGTCCTGATTTTTGTTGGGTGTGTTCTTAAGTCTGTCTCTGGCCATCTGGTTATCTATAACCCTCACCGTTTGTTCCTAGAGTCTGTAGTTCAGGCTAAGATTGTCTCTTTCTGTTTTCTGGACTTTTTTGTTTTGTTTTGTTTTGTTTTGTTTTGTTTTTCAGGAAGATGAGAGAGGTTCACTGGTTTGGGAGTGTGCGTTGTGGTTTCAGTTTTACCTAAGTAAGGAATGTGATTCTGGCACTATTCGCAGGTGCTTTTAGCAGGACAGTGTGTATGCATGGATTCCCTGACTATTGCAGTGGCCTGCAGGCCACTAGTATGCAGCTTTGTCTGGGATCCAGAAAATGTTTGCCTGGATTTCACTGGTAGTCCCACAGGGCAGAGGTTTTAGTGTTGGGATCACTATCCCAAGAATCCCTATGATGCCCACACTAGGGATGTGGGTGGTAGAGATCTGTTGTTTGGTGGCTTGTGTAGAGAGGCCCTGGGTCTGGGGCAAACATTCCCTAGAAGGCACATTCACTCCCTTGCAGGACCACTTGGATTGCACAGGGGTTCCCCTTGCTCTCTACTCTCCAATTTGATCCTGCTGGGGCAAAAGCGGGTGTCCACCTGCACTGTGTGCTGCCTCTCTGACCTTTGCCTCTGCCAGGGAAGGCTTGTGGTGGCTGGTCCCGCAGCAGCACTGGAAATAATTGGTTTGAGTGTCCTCAATCCCAGATCGTGGCCTGGATCTCTCTGCCGGAAGCCGCCTGGCACTAGCACATATGTCAGCAGTTCCAGGTGAGTACCAGGTAGGATTGAGTGTCCTCAGATCCAGAACTTGGGTTTCTCTGCCAGGGGCCATTAGGTGCGCTGGAGAGAAGTTGCTGTGGCCTGTGGCAGAATCCACAGGCAGCCTCTCTGTTCTTATCCTCCACTAGGGCAAGCTTATGGTGGTGTTTTCTGGGGAGTGCCAGGAGGGGTTGAGAATTCTCATTCCTGAACCTGTGCCAGGGTTTCTCTGCCAGGGGCCAGCGGTGCTAGAGTTTGGTGTTAGACCTTATTGCAACTGGACCAGGGAGAGTGTCAGGAAGTGTTGAGTGACCTCAGACCCAGATCCTGAGCTGAAGTTTGTTTGCTAGGAGCAGCTGGCAATACTGGGGTCTGGGCACTGTGAACCCACTGGGTGCCTCTCTATCCTTCCGCTCAGCCAGGGAAAAGTTATGGTGGCATTCTTGAGGGAGTTCCCAAGAGGATTGGGTTTTCTCAGCCAAAGATCTCATGTTTTTTTGTTTTGTTTTGTTTTGTTTTGTTTTTTTGTTTTTTTTTGTTGTTGTTGTTGTTTTTTGTTGTTTTTTTTTTGTGGAAGCTGCCTCTGTCACTGGGGCTGGGGCACAGACAGTGTGGTCCATGGGGGATTCTGCTGGCCACCTGCTGCCTCCTCCAAAGAGAGAGTAGGGAGTTGGATAGGGGGAAGTGCCTAGGGATCACCTCCCTGGATGTCTCCTCCTGGAGGAGTCTGCAGGTGACCTGATTCTAGATGGACTCAGTTCATGGTTAGTCTCTTTCTTCCTGGAAGTCTAGATAACTCTGTTCTGGGTTGATCAGCCCTTTCATTCACCAATTTCACCACTGTAGGTCCTTTGCCCCTCAGATAAGGTGCACACTAGCAGCTGCCATCTTGGATCCCCTCCACATCCCACACATTAGATTAATTTAAGTGGGAAGACACGCCTTGAATGTGGATAAGACCCTTTATTGGTAAGAATCTCTACTTGACTAAAATGTAAGTGCGCTGCACACAAACATCCATTTCTCTCTGATTCCTGACTCCTGATGCGAACACTGCCTGCTGCACTATCCTCCCCAAGACAAACTGGATACACTGAAACTCTCAATCAAAATAAATTCTTCCTTTCTTAGATTATTTCTGTTCATATTTTCTTGTAGCAATGAATAAGTAACTAATGTGCTTATTTTACTTAGGTGTCTGTTTAATGACAGAGAAGGAGTCCACCCACAGAGGGAAGAGATAAACTGATGTGATAACAGAGTCTCAGATATTTATAAAAGTTTCTTCCTAACTTCTGTGTGAATGCAAATCATAATATAATAGAAATGAAACAATAGAGAAGATTGACTGGATTAACATCTGTTGAGAATTCTGTAGTCCTGTATTGAAAATAACATAGTTTTAAAAAGTAAAGTATGTCAAATTATATAAATTCACATACCTTACATTTTCATGAACAAAAAAAGGTATAATTTTATGTGTGACATACTTGGAAGAGGGCATTCTTACAAGCTATCTCAGCAAAGCACAGTGGGGTGTTCAGTTAAATATAGTCTTTCAAACCCTGGAATTTTGTCTGAAGTAAATTTGATTTATTTCTTGTTCCATGATGTTAAGTGCTTATTTTGCACTGAGACTGAAATACAGACACTGGTGCTTAAGGGCATCTACTTTCTGAATTCATCAGGCTCCTTCCAATATTTAATCTGAAAACCTTGTCCACTTTTCCAGTTTGTACCTGAAGTTTGGGAAGAATGAAATGACTATAAACTATGCCTTCTAGCCTATCATTTAAATTCTTACTGAGTTTTGAATGGACAATAATGAAAAGTCCTGAGTGCATCCATCACACTAGCAATGACTATGGTACTTTTAAAGAATCAAAACATAATTGCAAAGATGTGTGTATTAATTTTCTTATCCATCTTGTGTTCTGGTGAACACATTATAGCCTCATTAAACACACATGGGATAAGGGTTATTAAAGTGTGAGACATGAATATAGAATGTAACGAAGTCCTAGGCATAAAAAAAGAAGACATAACTAACTTCCTTCTGATTTCTGACAGGATTAATAAAACAATTTAAAAAAATAGAGGAAAAGGAAGTAAGTGGTCCACTCTACTCTGACCTTGTTAGTGGGTAATGTGGACTGAAAAGAAAACTAACAGCAAACTAGTAGCATTGTCTATGCCACCTGCACCTGGTTTGACTATCACTGAGTAGCAGGGAGGAGTGGCCCTTCCTGGGGAGTAGATACTGAAAGGACATGATTAGGCTCATCAGAACCAGTGATGGCTAATCTCAGATGCCCGTGAACGGAAGCCACATGGTATGTGTTTCTGAAGGTCTCTACCAGTGACCCCATCAACTGAAGAAAGAAGGTGTCCTCTCCACTCTGACTGAACAACATCTAATCTAAGGAAAAAACATCATCCAAGGAATAAAGCAGGTAGAAGAGAAGGGAAGGCATTCATCTAAGACATCCATACTTCATGTTAGCTAATCCTGCCTTCAGATTATAATTTATAACATCCCCTCCCTGGTTCTAAGGTTTCCAAAATAGACTAAACATGGGTTCTACTGTGTTTGAAGATTAATAGTCCTGTATTGGAGACTTTAGGCTTCCTTAACTTATCTGCCTTATCCCTTTTGTACTTTGTGCCCTATACCCACTTCCCTTGAAGCCCTGTTCCACCACTATTGTGGTCCCTTACTAGATTATTAACTTGTGTATGTTTGTAGACCCAGACATATTTATCTGAAGTCTCAATTCTAGAATCTATAAATGAGTGGAAACACATTATATTTGTAATTCTGAATCTGTGTTATTTCATACAGTTTAGCTGATAAGTTCACAAGTTTACTTTTCTTTACAACTGACTAATATGTGACTGGGTGATACAACACATTTTCAATATCTATTCAGTAGTTTTTGGATGTCTATGGTGCACCTGTTTACTGACTATTGTGAATAAATCATCCATGAACATGGAGAGTAAGTATTTCTGAAGTAAGGTATCAAGTTCTTAGGGACTATGCCAAGAAATTATAAATCTTTTCATATGGTAGATCTATCCTAGTTTCTTTTTTAGACCTTCCTACTGATTCCCGCAGTCACTCTTCCAATTTTTGTTTGTACTAACAATTAATAAGTGTGCCAATTTACCTACATCCAATACCATTATGGATTGTCATTTATCTTTTTGATGCTGACTACAATCAGATTATATCTCAGAGTAATTTAATTTGAATTTCTATGCTTGATAAGAATGTTGAATATTAGAAGCATACTTTAGCATTTCTTCTTTGGGCAGAGTGTCGAAATCCATATGGAAGGAGATAGAAAGACCTAAAGGATACAGGAAGTCTACAAGGAGAACAACAGAGCCAAATAAACCTGGGCATAAGGGTGCCTGCCAAGACAGATACTACAACCAAGGACCATGTATGGATAAGAACTAGACCACTAGGACAGAGATAGCCCATGAACTGTGTCTCTAAGTGGGTTCCCTAGTAAGGGGTATAGGGGCTGTCTTTGACATGAACTCAGTGGCAGGCTCTCTGAGCACCTCTCCCTGGTGGGTACAGCCTTTCCAGGCCACAGAGGAATAGGATGAGACCTGATAAGCTAGGGTCAGATAGAAGGGGAGGAAGTCCTCTCCTATCAGGGAACTAGGGAAAGGGCATAGGGGAAGAAAAAGGAGGGTGGGTGGGACTGGGAGATATGAGGGAGGGGGCTGCAGTGGGAATACAAAGTGAATAAATTGTAATAAATAAATATACAAATAAAATTAAAAAGAAAATTAAAATTCAGTTTATCAAATTGTGTGACTCGGGTAAAAGTCAACTTTACACATATATTAATGCTTAAATGTAAATAAGTTTATTTTTGATGTCAATAAACATATCCTAGCATGAAAATTTCACATTTGTATATGTATGTGCACATAAAATATATAATTATGCACAGTATTTATCACTGCAAGGTTGCCATGATACAAATAATATGTAATAGATTCCATATATATCTATATAGTAAATATTCAGAACATTAACACAGATTCATTTAGTTTGGTAAATGGCATAATAAATTACCAAGATTTATATTTTAATGGAAAAGAGCCCTAAGACATGATTAGTATAATATGATTATCTTATTAGTGTGCATATGGATAAGGAGAAAACTCAAATCGCATCCATAGGGTATTATGTTGACTTGAGGGACTGAGCTGATTTTAGATTATTTTATAGTGCTTATAAGTATATAGAGTTTGAAAAAACGTGTGATAAGTAAAAAGGAAGACAACCAAGAAATAAGCAAAAATAGAAACCCTCAAGAAATATAAATGCTTAATAAGTATGAAAATATTAACCCTCAATAATAGACATAAAACTATATTAGAAGAAAATGTGGCATGTAAATTTCCATTGTTTTCCCTTTATACAGTGGTTCTCAATCTTCCTAATGCTGCAACCCTTTAATACAGTTCCTCATGTTGTGATGACCCCTAACCACTAAACTATTTTTGCTGCTACATCATAACTGTAATTTTACTACTTTTATGAATAATAATGTAAATGTCTGTGTTTTCCATCTTTGGGGTTTCCAACCCACAGGTTAGGAACCACTATCGTTATGATTTTAACACAATAAAATTCAATATAAAAAGCATCATGGATGTCATAGACTACAATACTCTTTATGATGCAGTTATAATTACACTAATTTTCTATTTGAAAATTCCATGTAAAAAATTACAATTTTCATGTCACCTAATTGAATAAATCTAAATCTAGGTAGTTGTCCCAACTATCTAGTAATAACCTGAAAAAAATGCAACTATGCAGACACACTATAAGGCACCGATCACAACAGCAAATCTTTGAAGATGCTAATGATGATTGACAAGAATGAAAAACACTGCAGCATACTATGTGTAGTGGTTTGATTGTAATAACAGAGATGTCTCCTCTAATCTCAGATATTTGCTCACCTGGTCTCCAGCTAGTGGAGCTATTGGGATCAGTTAGCTGGTGTGGCCTTGCAGAAAAAAAAAAAAAAAAAAAAAAATATATATATATATATATATATATATATATGTCATGGAGAACAGGCTTTGGGAGTTTAAACGCTGATTCCATTTCTAGTTCACCTTCTGCTCTGTGCTTACCGTTAAGGGCATGAACAATCAGTTTTTACTCTAACTGCCATGCCTTTCACCTCCCTCTGCTCCACCATCATGGATTCTAACCACCTGGAAACATTAGCACAAATATGTCTTCTTCTATAACTTGCATTGGTCGTTATGGTTTATTACGGTAATAGAAAAGTGAGTAATACTCTTTTGAGTAGTGGACAGGAATTGAAATGACCAAATTAATGCCAAGCAATGACAAGAAAATAATGTTAAGGCATGCCTTGATTTATCAAAGCACCATGTGCATGATGAAAACCAAACCAAAGTCCTCTGCAAGAACAATGGGTACTCTTAAACTCTGCAGTCTTCCCTTTTCTAGATAACTTGCACAATAATCTCAGGGCTTAGGAAACTGATATGTTTGAGGCCAGCCTTAACGATAGTGAGTTCCAGCCCAACTAGGAGCAAAAGTAAGAGCCATTATTAGAAAAAAATAAATAAGTTAGCCATTTCCCACTATACAACAGGACTAACAAAGATCAAAATACACATTTTTAACACTTAATTTTAAGAGATGCAATGTCTATCACATTCAAAAAGCAGTGTATTCAGAGAATAAAAAGATGGATCAGTGAACAAGCACTTGCAACCAAAATGAAAAAAAAAAAAAAATTCACAACCCCATGATCCATGCAAAGCACATGTGATAGCATAAATTTATAATCCCAACATGCCCATGGTGAAGTAGAAATGGGGAAAGAAGAACGTTCTGAGATCTTTGGGTCAGATATACTGTAGCATACACACTATACCAACCACACACAGACACACACATGCATATATATGTGTGTGTGTTTGTATACATTGTTATCAATCTAGAAAGTTTTAACCAGAAGCTAAGACTGAATAAAAATTCTAGAATTATGTGAATTCCTTTCTACATTTTATGATTTAAAAGCCAGATGCCCCTCAGTTGAGGAATGGATACAGAAATATTGGTACATCTACACAATGTATTACTACTCAATTAAAAAAAAAAAAAAGGAAAAAATTTAAAGGTAAATGCTGAGAACTGGAAAAGATCATCCTGAGTGAGGTATCCCAGAAGCAGAAAGACACACAGGGTATATACTCACTCATAAGTAGATGTTAGACATATAATATAGGGTAAACCTACTAGAATCTGTACACCTAAAGAAACAATCCAGAAGAAGGACTCTGGCTAAGATGTTCAATCCCCATTCAGAAAGGCAAAGAAAATGGACATCAGAAGAAGGAGAAAACAGGGAACAAGTCAGGAGCTTACCACAGAGGGCCTCTGAAAGGCTCTGCCCTGCAGGGTATTGAGACAGATGCTGAGACTCATAGCCAAACTTTGGCCAGAGTGCAGGGAATCTTATGAAAGAAGGAAAGATAGTAAGACCTGGAGAGGACAGGAGCTCCACAAGGAGAACAACAGAACCAAAAAATCAGGGCATAGGGGTCTTTTCTGAGACTGATACTCCAAGCAAGGACCATTCATAGAGATAACCTAGAACCTCTGCACAGATGTAGCCTATGGCAGTTCAGTATCCAAATGGCCTCCATAGTAATGGGGACAGGGACTGTCTCTGACATGAACTGATTGGCCTGCTCTTTGATCACCTCCCCCTGAAGTGGGAGCAGCCTTACCAGGCCAAAGAAGAAGACAATGCAGCCACTCCTGAAAAGATCTGATAGACTAGGATCAGAGGGAAGGGGAAGAGGTCCTCCCTTATCAGTGGACTTGGAGGAAGACAAGAGTGGGAATGAGGGAGAGTGGGATTGGAAGGGGAGGTGGGAAGGAGGTACAGGGAGCATACAAAGTGAATAAACTGTAATTAATAAAAATAATTAAATAAAAATAAAAATAATATATGTTAAATATATAAAAAATTAAAATTAGTAAAAATTTTCCACACTTCCAATAATGATTCCCCTTTCTCTCTCTTACTGGGCTTTTATTCAGAAACAAGTGAAGAGAAATCTCTAAGCTCCACAAGAACAGGAGAAATACTTTTAGTGCTCCTAGCCTTAGCTCAGTACAAGCAACAGGAGAATATAAATGTATTTGTTGAATTAATTCACACATAACAGCATTCATTAGATATTGAATCATTCAGTGTTGTTTACTGTCTAATAAATGGCACATGTAAAATAATAACCTTGAACCTAGCAGTCTAGTAAAAAAGCATGAACAGTCTAGGTATTTGCAAGAATTTCAGACATATTGACACAGTATGATATTTATTGCATACCTGTGGAGCTACACAATTATGGACTACTTCATAAAACTTCTGTCAAAACTACAAAGCCCACTAAACTAACAACATTAAAACATAATTAAGGTGCTGGTACTCTAGTTTTACATACCTTTGGAATTAAATTAATTGCTCAAAATTACACAAACCACTAAATCTTTTCAAATCTTAGCAATTATAATTAATACAGATTGCAAAGCAAGAATTATTTTGAAAAAAAAACAATGCATATTACAACTCCAATTATTTAAATGAAGCTAGGAAACTATTTTACCACCACTCAGTAATTAAATATTGAATTAAAGTTTTCCCTGATGACAGACAATAACAAAATAAAATGTTATTGAACACTAGTTGTTCTAATCATCACAGGAAATGCTGGCTCTAAATTATATAGAAAAGGTCACACATTGTGTACATGCCTGTATTTCCAGACCTTCAAAGCTAAGGCTGGAGGATAAACTATCAGTTCAAGGGCAGCTAGGGACTGCAGAGTGAGACTTTATTGAGTGGAAAAAAAAAGTAAGATAAACACTGTACTTTCAACAACTTTACGCTGAACATTATTTTTCTTCATTTTTGAAATCTTAATTCTTAGAATAGTGATATGTAATTTAATAAACATTTTAATTAATGTACCATTATATCACTTTTCCCTTTCCTTTCCTCCCTCCAGCCCCTTCCACGTCCCTTTGTCAATTGTTACACATGGACAAGACTATAATACAAAAAATATGAATACAACCTGCTAAGTTCAATTTTGGCTTTTGTGTTTATGTGGTGTCAAAGATGACCAGTTAGGAGCTCCCAGCAACTATTTGTTTTCTGTACTTTTTGTCTATTGGTGGGATCCTGTGTGGCACCTGAACTGTGCGTCTGGGGAAACCGGCGTGGAGCTAGACTGATGTCCATTTATGTCTAAACCCCATAATCTCATTCTTGAGACCTGCAAGAGTAAGGACTTCTTCCTCCCTGTTCTGTGCCTGCCTGCTGAGGACACATAACCCTGCAACCCCTACCCTTTCAGGTCTAGAGGTAGTCATGTACCCTAGCACCTGTAATTCCTCTCATGCAAATGAAGCATTCCAGCACCTTGGCCCCAGCCAATGATGCTCACTCACCCGAAAATCCTTACCCAATTCCCCAAGGTTTATATAGCCCTTATGTCCCCCACTAAAGAATTGCTGTATTCCCAGAAGAGCTGTGTTGCTGTTTGTTTCACTGGAATAGGCCTCAGAGGTTTTCCCCATTCCCGCTTTCAACACGTGACTGGGATTCTGTAGATCTGCCCACTGAGCGAAGCTTCCTTCCTTGAAGTTCAGCACCTGTGCCCATCAGTGTGAGAATGCCCTGAAGGGAAGAGGTGGGCCCCAGGATCCCAACCAACAGGATCCCACTAAATTGTTTCTGTTTGGTGTTAACATGTCCGCTGATACTGCAATGAATTATTTATGAAGTCACTGCTTCACAGCGAACTTCCTGGTGCTCTGAGTCTTACAGTCCCTACACCTCTTCTGCAGTGTTTTCTGAGCCACAGATGCAAGCAGCTGTGATACAGATGTATCTATTTGGACTTGACTCCCCACAATCTCATTATACTTGTGTTGCATCTGTTGTGTTTTTCTGTTATAGAATCCATTAACTTTAAAGAGAGGCATCAGTGAATAAGGGCAGAAGCTACATTCATCTGTGGTGTACAGATAAAATTTAGAATGCAGTAAAAAAAAAAAGTATACTTATCTAGCAAAATGGTGGCAGTACATTCATTTCTTAGGTCTATGACCTCACTAGCCGCAGGAATCTTTCTGGATTTCCAGGAAAAGGCATTATCTCCATCGTGCTAAACGGGGCTTAAGTCCAGCTAGGCAGCAGTTGGCTGCCCCTGACATGTGAGTGCCACTTCTGGAACCTTTATGCATATCTTGCCATTTGGATAATTTGGGGAGTCAAATGGTGCTGCAACTAGGTAGGACTGTTGGAAACTTGCATTGTATTTCCTGGAACCATAGAAGCTGGATCACAAAGAAGAGGCTTTCAAACCAGATCCATCTTGAGTCATGTGACAAAAATGTGTGGTGCCTTCATCGAGAGGGCCATCCTCAAGCCCTGAGAAGCAACCAAGGGCTACATCAATAACCTCTGTTGATTTGGGAATCACTTAATGATCTTAGTGAACCATCTAAAAGGTTTCTTTCACCAAAAACTAGAGGTCTTGTCTACAGTTCTTATGGGAGCATTTTCAGTGCAAGCAGCTTAACTTTCTTTAATATGTAAGCATATATATATGCACAAGTGTGTGTGTTTATATACACATACACTCTTAGAAAGTTTGAATAGGGTGGCTATGAACACTGCACAGCAAGTGTCTATGGAATAGGAAGTTAAGTCTTTCAGGTATATGCGAAGGAGCTGTATAGCTGGATCCTATGAAGATATGGTTATAGTTTTTTGAAGATTTTCCATATGGATTTCCAGAGTAGATGCTACAACTTGAATTTCCACAAAAATTGAATGTGAGGGTTCGACTTTCTTCACAACCTCACCAGCATTTTTCAATTTTTCTCAGGTGACATAAGCTTTTGACAAAATTCAACGTGATTGTATGATTAAAGTCTGAGAAATAACAGAACTAAAGTGGATATACTAAAACTATGAAGGCTACATAAGACAGCACTGCAGCCCTCATTATCCTAAGTTTTTAAACTCAAGTCAGTCTCATTAATATTGGGAATGAGGTAGGACTCCCACTATCCCCAATCATTTGTTAATATAGTGCTGGGAAAACTAGCTGTAGCAATTGGGAAAGAGAAGGAGGTTAAAATAATACTAAGAGGAAAAGAATCTCTATTTGCAGAGAAGATGAATTTTACAAAAAGATTTTTAAAAATCTCCAAAAACTTCTGAAGAAACTTTTAAAAAGTCAGCAAAGTTGTAGTTCACAAAATCAACTCATAAAAAAATCAGTTTTTTTAGACATCAATAACAAACAAAATACACTGAAAAGGAAATTAATATACACTTACATCCACAATAAAATATCTTGGAGTAAACCTAATGAAAGCATGAAGACCTCTATAACAGCAATCTCAAATCTCTTAAGGAAGAGATTGAAAATATAGAAAATGGAAAGACATCCTGTGCTTGGTAGAATTAATAATGTTAAAATGATTATGACCAAAAGCAATTTAGAGATTCAATGAAATCCCAATCAAAATACGTACAACATTCTTCACAGAAATAGGAAATAAATCATAAAATTCTTATGGAACCAGAAAAGATACAAATACCCAAGGCAATCCTTAGCAGAAATGGAATAATACTGAACAGGTTGCCATTCCAGACTTCAAGATATATTACAGAAATATGGTAATAAAAAAACAACATGGTATTGGCATAGTAACATGTGTAGACCAATGAAATAAAGTAAAAGACCTGAGATCAGTACTTGTAACTATAGCCATCTGATATTTCACAAAGAGGCAAAAAAAAAAATCATACAGTAGAAAAAAGACAAGATCTTCAACAAACAGCTCTGGGAAAGCTGGATGTTCATATGTAGACAAGTGAAACTAGATCCATATAAATCACGCAGCACAAAAAATAGTCCAAAGTTGAAAGGAGACCTCAGGTTGAAATCTGAAAGACTAAAACTGCTAGAAAAATACAGCTAGTGTCTGAGAAGATATTGATATAGGGAAGGAATTCTGAAAAGGACTCCTTTACCAAGGAACTAACGGCAGCAATTGCAAAGTGGAGTATCATAAAGCTAAAAACCTCTGTACAGGTAAGAAAACAAAAAAATGAGTAAAGAAGAAATACACAGATTAGGAAAGCATCATTGCCATCTGACAGAGGATCTATATTCACATTATACAATTAACCAAAAATAGCAAAAATCACAGATTTAAAAAAAATGGTCTGATTAAAAATAGGCTTAGGATCTAAACAGAGAGTGTTCAACAGATAAAAGAAAAATGACTAAGAAATACCTCAAAAAGTATTCAACATTCTTAGCAATTAGCAAAATCCACAATAAGAAAAACATTGAGATTTCATCTCACTCCAGGCATAATGGCTAAGATCAACAACCTACTTATTCCTGAAATAAGAACCCTAAAATTTCTCAGTAACCGAAAGTGACAGCGTGAAAAACATAAATGAAATTGATCACTAACCTTCTTTCCCCATCCTAATTGGGAGTTTTTCTACAATGTCAGAAGGCGAGTCTGTGACAATAATGGAGGAAGCAAGGCAGCAGGCAGGCAGGCAGGCATGACCCTAGAACAAGACATACTTTCTACCAACCAGCAACCGGACAGTCAAATATACAAGCCTATGAGAGCCATTCTCATTCAGACGACCAGTTGGAGTGGCCATGGTGTTTCATCACAGCAATAGTAAAATTACTAATACAGAAGTTGGCTCCAGAAAAGAGGACATTCTGTGACAGGCCTGATCACCTTGTTTATTTCTGGAGGAAGTTGGAGAATTTTGGAAGTTTGAACTAGAAAAACACATCACTGAATACTGTAATCAGAGCTTTATAGACCTTCCAGCAGGAGACTGAAAGACAATAGTCTTGACAGAAGTGTGGACTGTGAAATATCTGCTGAGGAGGTTTCACGAAGAAATATATTAGCAACAGACCTAGATATCATTCTTGTGATGGTTTGGCAAACCTTGTAGTTGCTTTCTGCCATTGTCCTAAGAACTTGCCTGAAACCAAAAATAAAAGTAATGAACTAATTGCATAGATGGAGGAGGTTTCAAGATACACTAGACTAACTTTATCACTTGATTGCAAATAGTCACTAATCATTGTAGACTGCAGGCCTGCAACACAAACAGAACAAACAAGGCAGAAAAAGATTGAAAAGACCCAGTTCATGCTTGTAAGATAAGAGTCCTCCTACTCAGCACTAAAATAACAGGGGTGACAGAACATGGGGGGCCGTGTGCATGCAAATTCTGACTCTTCTGAATTCTTAAATGCATTCCTTTACTGGGACACAGAATAGGTTTACCATTTTGGTATAAGGCTCCACAGGCCCTTTTCCTAAGAGCCTGCATGAATAACGCACACACTGTGCTAACCACCACTTGGCTGTACAAAAACAACTCATTATCTGATGCCGTAGTATCCAAAGCATCCATAACGCCACAGATCCAGTGGCTTTGGTGTGCTGTGGAATACTGAAATATACAAATGAAGGCAACAATATTGTGGCACAGTGTGAGTAACTACCTGCAGGCAGGGTCAAGAACTTATTTTCTGTGTCCACACACTGAAGTCAGCCTACTTTGGAAGTCATCCTTTCTACACGTATCTTCTTGTTGTTGTTTTAAAAACTTACCCTTTTCTGACTATTAGTCATATATTCGAATAAGATAACATTTCTTAAGACCGCCTGAATTGAACTTATTTTTTTTCCAACTCTCCAAACATGTTTGTTTGCAAAATTTAAAGAATTTTTGAGAGTCTGAAGAATGAGGGTAAATAGAGAAAAGTAGTTGAGACCTAGTTCCTGTTCCTAACCGGAAACTCACCAAACAGGTGCCCTTTTCTGCACAGGAAAATGAGGAGGAAATTCCATGAAGTGATATGGTAAAGCTCTCCTAAAAAATACCCAAGCCACCAGCAGACAGCACTTCTCCCCGTAACAGGCACCTCTGAATCTTCGGGCTCTCTGAGAATTTCCACCATGTGGAGACAGACACAAGTGATTAACAGGACTCCAGATTCATTTCTGTCTCTCCTTCCTGTTATGCTGACAAAGAACATGAAATCAACTTAGCATTTAGCTGCAACATTGAACTGGCTTCTTATTAATGGAGCCCCACAGACACACAGGTCACAAACACAGAACTGGGGCTAGGGAGACATCTCAGGAGTTAAGATGCTTGACACAGGAACATGAGGAACTGAATCGAACACCTACACAAAAGGCTGTGTACAGTGGCGTATACCAATGTCCCCATCGCAAGGTGTGTGGTGGAGACTGAGTGACGAAGACACCCAAGTTTACTTCTGGCCTATACTCACAGTTACAGACACACACACACACACACACACACACAGTCAGTAGTGACCCCATCCCTTTGGACGCCCCAGAAAAGACTGCACTGCCACAGCATCACTGTCTGGTACTAAAGGTGAACCCTCTGCCTTTTGCCAAGATGTCCTCCTTGGAAGACAGCTACTTTGAAAATCACAACAGCATTACTTTGGGTGAATATTCAAAACTATAAAGATATCTCTAGTATTGATAAAAAAATATATTTTTTCTAATTCACTAAAACTTTTCATTAATCCTTGAGAAAAGAAATTCAAAGTGTTTTTCATGATAATATTCATCCTGAATGGTGAAAGTGTCATTATTTTCCAGAATGAAGAAATTACAGCTGCCATAATATATATTCATAGAAGTAAGTTTTAAAATCGCCTTTAATCGTCTGTTCTTATGATAATTTCAATCATTTACCCAACTCTTATTTTAATAACAGTTGAAGTGCTTCTTATTTTATCTAGTGTGAAAGACATCTCTAAATATGGATGATATTTAGAGATGTATAATATGTATACATTCAGGCACACACATATATCAACATAGAAATCCTCAATTTTCAAATAATTGAAATAGTAACATGGTAAACATTGCCTAGTTTGAATTAAGGAGTAATGACAATTTTGAGGTCACTTATGCAAAGCAGGATAATAAAAAAATACAATATTCAGCGTGGTTGTTTCCTGAATGCATGCATGTACGCAAGCATGTACAAATGCTGCCAAAACTTCAAATATGATCATTTGAAGTTGGAAATTATTTGTTGTGTCATAAAATCAGAATACCACGTCACTCAGTCAGCTATTACATAAATGGGACATGGAGAATTTCAATATGATAAAAAATATGGAAATGTTGTTCACTGTGAATTTATGTACTCATGAAGACAAAGGGTGTCAAGATAATCACAAGAGGCACAGAGTTTAGCCTGGGCTCTCTCTTTACTTTAACCTTTGGAACCTTCCATGAAAAATACTACTACATGGACGCTAAGTACATTGTGCATACCAGAAAATGCAATCTATTTTTTTAATCTGGAATTTTGTATATATCATCATATTGTCCCTAAAATCATATATGTGATTTTTTTATCTATGTAATAAACATTGTTCTTACTCTGAAATTGATAATTAAACATGAGCTGCTGACCTCAAGCTAGTCATAGTCCAATTGTCATGGACATACACAACTCTCCTTAAAGAAAGCACTCTTCTTTTTAGAATGAGGAGCTTTGGGAATACTAGAATAATAAAAAAAAAAAAAAGGAGTTATGTACTTGTACTGAGTAGCTAATTTTTTTTTAAATCTTTTATTTTTTTTATTAATTACACTTTATTCATTTTGTATCCCCCCATGAGCCCCTCGCTCCTCCCCTGCCGATCCCACCCTCCCTCCCCTTTCTGCATGCATGCCACTCCCCAAGTCCACTGATAGGGGAGGTCCTCTTCTCCTTCTTTCTGATCTTAGTCTATCAGTTCTCATCAAAAGTGGCTGCATTGTCCTCTACTGTGGCCTGGTAAGGCTGCTCCCCCCTCAGGGGGAAGTGATCAACGAGCAGGCCAATCAGATTATGTCAGAGGCAGTCCCTCTTCCCATTACTATGGAACCCACTTGGACACTGAACTGCCATGGGCTACACCTGTGCAGGGGTTCCAGGTCATCTCCACAAATAGTCCTTGGTTGGAGTATGAGTCTCTGGGAAGTTCCCTGTGTTCAAATTATCTTGTTCTGTTGCTCTGCTTGTGGAGTTCCCGTTCCCTCCAGCTCTTACTATTTCCCACTTCTTACATAAAATTCCATTCACTCTGCCCATCAGTTGGCCAAAAGGCTCAGCATCTGCTTTGACAGTCTATTCTGCAGAAGCTTTCAGAGGCCCTCTGTGGCAGGTTTCAAGGTTGTTTCCTGTTTTCTTCTGGCTTTCAGAGGCCCTCTGTAGCGGGTTCCGAGGTTGTTTCCTATTTTCGTTTTCTTCTGATGTACATCCTCTTTGCCTTTCAGGATGGGGATTGAACATTTTAGTTAGGGTCCTCTCTTTTGCTTAGTTTGTTTAGATGTACAGCTTTTAGTGGGTTTATTCTTTATTGTATGTTTATATGAGTGAGTATATACCATGTGTGTCTTTTTGCTTCTGGGTCAACTCACTCAGGATGATCCTTTCCAG
>NW_026594428.1:16916515-16950690 GCF_907164565.1 Psammomys obesus
GAAAGTGGGAGGTGCACTCAGCAAGTCTCTGGGCCAAAGGCTGATTGCTCTGCTCTGGACCTGGAGAATGTGCACCTAGGTTGAGTTGGCACCTGGGGGCACTGTTCTGGTCTGGAGGCTGGGTGCCTCACTCTGGACCAGAAGCTGTGTGTCTCTGTCTGGGATGGCGGCTGTAGGCACCACTCTGGTCCAGACGCTGTGGGTGCAGCCCCCCTGAAGGATCAGGGATTCCTACAGTTTTGGCAGTCCAGCCAGGGACAACTGGCCGATCCCTGGCACAGTATCTGAGGGCTGCTGTAATGGCTCTTTGGCTCCTGCAGGTCCGAGGATGCAGCTGTGTGTCCCAGTGCCCCAGGGGAACTCAACAATGGCGGCAGAGCACAGTGCTTCTGCCTGCACTAGAGTCTGCGTGAGTCCAGGAAGTGTTTTGGTGCTGGGTGTCCTAAGCGTTAGAGCTGCTGACCCCCTCCGCTGGGGGTTTCCTCCTGCCAGAGACACGCAGTCTGGTGCCCTGTTGCCCTGGTGCCCACAGTTCTATCTGAGGCGGCGAATCACGCGCGCAGGCAGGGCTCCGTGCAGGCGCCTTTGTCCCTTCCGGCTCTGGGTCCGGGCTGGCTCCTGGGACACCCGCGGAACCCGAGTCTTTTCCAGGGGATGTCTGGTAACCTGGGGTCGGTCTCAATTGTTTCCTGCTCCGTGGGGTTATCTCTCGACTGGGAAATCCAGTCTATGGTGTTGTGGGCCCACAGTTCAGTCTGGGACCGTGACCAGATCGCGCTGGCGGGTAGCTCTGGGCTGGCGACCAAGTGCCTGGCGGAACGGGGATCTCTTCCGTGGTTTTGCCGGGTGAGTTAAAGCTGATCGAATCTCCCACCGTGGGGTATCCTCTCACCTGAGAAACACAACCACTTGTGTTTTATGGCCGCGAGTTCTGATTACTGGTCACTGTGCCAATCCTGCTGTGCTGCTCCTCAGAATGAGTCTCCTCCCGGCGCTGCCATCTTGCCCTGCCCTCGAGTAGCTAATTTTGACTAATAATTGCACAGAAAAATTCCAGGGCAGAAAATTTTCATTTACTCTGAATATTATACTCGGGAAAGGGTCTATAGATGGGACAAAAAGACTTACAAAGGAACACATAGTTTCTATGAAAACTGGATACTGATAAGATAGGAAATGGTGAAGGTATACATGTGTGTATAATACTGTGATATGTAATGTTCACTTTCATATTAAAGAGCTCCTCATCTGTATCTCTACATGTGTAAATGTGTTTCACACAATCAGATGAAGCTTTAAAAAACAATAACAAAAATTATTCTTTCACTGTTTTTCTAGTCTTTGAATTTGGCAACTGATCTAGACTCCTGCCAGATCATACAATTACATGTAACCACGATAAATATATAAGCAGATATATGTGTACTTTTAGCTTTCCTTCCATAGAGAAACCTGGCTGAGATGTTGATAATATTATTATAATATAATTGACAATAATAAATGATAATGGAAAAATCACAAAAATACTTTGACTCTTGTTAAGGAACCTGTCAAAGACCAGCTTTGACATTCAACTGGGGAAACTGTGGCTACTGCCTGGCTGATGACCCCACAGACTTTTTCTGAGGGTAATTTTCCAGGCCAGAACTGATTGGTTAACAATTGTGGCTTCCACTGATAGTGACGAACTGAGTGGCCAGAATTAAATTGCTGGTGGTGAGCCAGTGTTGATAACTTCCTGGCAGAGGCTCACTGGTTCCTAGTAGGGGCTTTCACTGATTGCAGCAAGTGGATAAGAAAAATAAAAGGAAAGAAGGAGAGAAAAAGATTACACACACAACTTACTCTTGATTATGATGTAAGACAGACTCCAGCAGGTAAGTTCCAACAAGCTTCTTTACCATTTTTATTTAGCATCTGCCATCTTCTATTTTATACATACATACATACATACATGCATGCATACACATTCACATATTGAGTGGATGAAGCAAACTCGAGAGAGTGGTTTCCATCCCAAACTTACATACATACACCTTGTTGTATGGAACAAACTCTAAAGAGCAAGCTCCAAACCATCTTGCATACATACATACATATTGGTGGATGGAACAAACTCCAAAGAGCGAGCTCCAAACCACACTTTTATTCTTTTTCCCACAGCTTATACATCCCAGAAAAATCTTTCAAGCAGTACAAAAATCACAATGTGGTCACAATCTATTTTACTTTAAGTGAATGATTACAATGAATATATCTAAAGAAAACATGTTTCTCAACACCTTCACATGATCAAATGTTTTACTTATTTTGGGTGGAAAACAAATATAAAAAAAAAAAAACAAGTTATTTGCAAGGACCCATAGACATTTGTAACTAAGCAACTTGTTATAAGTTAACAAGGTGAACAAACATAATTTCTCAGCCAGCTTTTCTTTACTGGCAGGCTGCAGGTTGTGGCTACAAATAAAGAATCAATTATCTTTAAAATGTAATCTTAAAAGAATCACAAATCTAAACTTTTAGGTAAAAAACATCAGTCATCTCTACCTAAAATCTTTACGGTGTACATCTATTCAGTAATTTTTACTAAATCATATCAGGAAGTTGAGAGCAAAGATAAGGAAAGCAGTTGGTGTCTCAGTCGCTGGCCCAGCTTCAATGAGACAGTCATAGCAGCTGGAGGTAATTAGGTGTTATTCTGGCTCACCAACTTCAGCAAGTCCCTGGCTTTACTACCAAGAGTGCACTTTCCTGAACTTCAAACTGTTCTCTAAGATTTTCTACATGAGAGCCACTAATAAAAACGTCTTTACCTAACCTTGCTAAACAATCTGTTTTTCCAAATTCTTTCTAAGGGTAGTGGTCATTGCTAACAATCTACATCTGTGGGTTCTTTTCAAGGGTGGTGGTTAAATCATTAATCTGCTCCAGCAGCAATGACTGAATGAGATCAAGCATTGTTATTTGCAGGTGCCAGATATGCTACCCAGTCAGGGAACAGAAGCTCCCTTAGAGGTTTCACACAATTTAAATATTAGGAGGATTATGAGGTTTGCAAAGATAGCAAGCAACTCTTTGTTTCATAACAGATAAAGTCCTCAGGACACTTGGGGCCATGCCATGCCAAGAAGCATCCATCCTGGCGCTGCTAACTGACGGACAGCATTCCATGTGTTCTAGATCTGTTTTGCTGTTGCTCCGGCATGCCTCCCAAGAGGAACCACCATTTGGGTGCACACCTGAATATTCAGAAGATCAGACTAATTATTATTTCAAGGTTTGATTACTCATTCGTCTAAATCAGTTCAGTGCTCCCCAAATGACTAATTGGTGAGTATTATAGCTTAATGTAGTATAAGCTTGTCTTGTTAAATTCTGTTTCATCTGTGTTTCCAGAATCTGTGTTAGCTTAGGACTTAATTTGATACTAAGATTTTTCTATCGACTTTTGTGTAAGACAAGCACGTGTTCTCATAGACACATTAAAACAATGAGAGTGTGTCAAATTACAAAGTAATAAACTTTAAACTCGCAAATAAAACTTTACTTTCTGTGTCGAGGAAACCATGTTCCATATCCTTTGTTGAATTACTAAAGTGGGTTTTCAATGTAAATTCTTATTCTTATTTCACTCTGCATGCAGCATTAAATTATTATCATTGTAATTTATATTTGATGAAGCTATTTTACAGTGTTTGCCAATAAAATGCATAAGAAATAGAGCACAAATCAAACAGTTCTTTGTATAAGGTATATATTATTATGGAAAGGACTCCATTTCTCACTAAAAGAAAATGTAGTAAAATAATTATATATTTTTGGTAAGAAAAATGTTATAAAATTGAGCAAATATTGATATAATAATACAGTGTATGAAATCAGTCTCAACTAAGGTAAAACATTTTGCCAGAAAGATACACACTTTGTGTGTGTGTGTGTGTGTGTGTGTGTGTGTGACTACAGAATTTAAGGAACATTTATTATGTAGTACAGTAATAAGAATAATGAAAATCTCAAATAGATTAAAAATACTTTTCCCACTCCAGAATGGCTTCTGTCTGAAAGTAATATTAACTATACATAGTGAATTAATATCCCAAACTAACAAATACAGTCCATTTGAAGGTCTGTGACTAATTTTCAATAAAGAAAAACATTGTTATGGACAGTTTTGTTTTCTGAAGAATACACAAAGCAGTACATAGTTGCAAATATTTAAAAGAAAGTCACAATATTCTTTTGTCTTTTTAAATATTTTATAATGTAGACTTTGTATTTATTAACTAAACTTATTATTGAAGTTATTAGTATGATGAATGGCTAAAAATGCTTATGAACACACAAACTCCGGAAGTTCCCAATAAATGAGATTGAAATAGATAATATTTGTGTGAGAACAAATGAGGAATACATAGACATGTAGACATTACAATTTGACAGTAAGTTAACAATCAAATCAGTATAAAACTGAGCTATTGACTACAGTATCATAAAAACCCTTGTGGAAACTTGTCTACATATATGTAATTATACAACTCAGAAAGCTAAAACATGCAAGGCTAGCCTGTCTCTACAGGAAGACAAAACACCTCAAAAATAAAGACAAAATAAATATTTAAATAAGTAAAGGCAAAAAAAAATCTAAGGCTAATGTCCACTAGTACTGGAGAAATCACAGCTGTTACCATGTGTACACATTCAGAGACTGACATAGAATTAGTCATGTGCACACACACAGAGTATGGCACATTATAGACTTAGTCACGTGGGTGTTGTGTTTTTAATAGGAATCAACCTTGCTCTGTTATTCATGTAAGATTCTGGTTCATATGTGTAGGAGGCCTACGTCCAGACCATGCATGCTCCTTAGTTGATGTCTCAGTCTCTGTAAGCCCCTGTGAGTCTGGTTTAGTTGTCCCTGTTAGTCTTCTTGTGGGGTTCTTGTCCTCTTCATGTCTTTCCATCTTCCACCAAAACTTTCACAGGACCCCTGGAGCTCTTCCCCATGCTTGACTGCAGGTCTTAGCATCTGTCTGGATCTGTTGTTGGGTAGAGCTCTCCAGATGACAGTCATGTTAGGCTCCTGTGTCCAAGAGTAGCAGATCATCATTAATAGTGTCAGGCACTGTCTCTCTATCTTAGGACATACAGGATTGGGCTAATTATTGGTTGGACATTCCCTCAATCTTTGTTCCCTCTTTATTCCTGCACTTCTTAGAAGCAGAGTAATTTTTGGATCAGAAGTTTTGTGGGTGGTTTGTGGTTCCCCTCTCTCCACTAGTCCTGCCTTGCTAGGAGGTATTCACCTCTGTATTCATGTCCCCCCTGTCAGAGTACACCCATATCCTCCAAGGACCCTACCCTGTTGCAAGCCTCCAGCTTGACAAAATGATGTCTCCTCAGTTTCCCTTCTTGTTCCCAGGCCTCTTAACTTCCACCCCTGTTCTCCTCACATCTAATTTCCGTCTTTATTTTCCTCCCCAATCCACCTCCTGCCCAGTTTCCTCTCTTCAGCCACTTCTGCTGTCTATTCTATTTCTTCTTCTGAGTGACATTCTGTCACCCTCCCTTGAGTCCTCCAAATGGGCGGCTTGGTCTTCATGTAGGTCACCTGGTAAGTGGAGTGGGTAGGGGTGGATGTTTGTAACATGGACTTTATTGCCTGTCTTGGGACACTTCCCCCTGGCAGGGCTGCCTTGCCTAGTCTCAGGGTTTGAAGATATGTTCAGTCCTGATGTGACCTGATATGCTGGGAAGGGTTGATACATGGGGAGGAGGGAATCCTCATATCTGGTGGGAAAGAGAGATGGGAAGGGTGAGGGAAGGAGAGAGAGAGACTGGGAGGCAAGGGAGAGGGGCACCCTTGGGATGTAAAGTAAATAAACTGAAATAAAAGAAAATAATTTAAAAAGTAATCATGTATGTCCAAATTGAGATAATTGTTTCAATCCTGTATGTCCAAAATGAGATAATTGTTTTAATCCTGTATGTGTAAAATGAGATAATTGTTTCTAGTTAAACACTTAGTCCTTCATGTTTGTGCATATTCATTATAGCTTTTCACTGGCTGATTAAATTTACTATACTAATAAAGACTATGAGGATACAGAAAAAAAAATCTGGTTCAGGGATAGACAATAGTCTGCTTCAAGAAGTGACAATGTGGTGGGCCAAACCTGATTGTTATCAAAGCCACCACAGTGAAAGTTAAGCTAATAATCAAAACAGCAAATCTACAGAACAAAGGGTTGGAAAAGCAGCAAGGGAAAAAGCCAAGTAACATAGTTACTGATAGGTCTGATAGGCAGACCTATAAGAACCACACCAGACTATTACAACAGAGCCTATGAAAGCCAGAAGGACCTGGGCAGATATCATGCAGAAGCTTAGAGATCACAGATGCCAACCCAGACTACTATATCCAGCAAAACTTTCAATTAACATAGATGGAGAAAACAAAATATTCCATGACATAACTCAATTTAAATAATATATACACAGCAATCCAGCCCCACAGAAAATACTAGAAGGGAAACTCCAACCCAACAAGATCAACTACACCCAAGAAAATACAGGATAAAATCACCATCACACCAAAGAAGCAAAAGAAAACAAACACATAATCACCACCAACTGCACAATAAAAGGAACTAACAATCATTAGTCACTAATACCTATTAACATCAATGGTCTTGACTCTCCAATAAAAAGACACAGACTGACACATTGGTTGTGGAAACAGGATCCAACAATCTGCTGCATTCAAGAAACACACCGCTGTAACAAAGGTAAACGCTATCTTTTTTTTTAATCTTTTATTATTATTATTTTTTTAATTAATTACACTTTATTCATTTTGTATCCCCCCATAAGCCCCTCCCTCCTCCTCTGTCGATCCCACCCTCCCTCCCCTTTCTGCATGCATGCCACTCCCCAAGTCCACTGATAGGGGAGGTTCTCCTCTTCTTTCTGATCTTAGTCTATCAGTTCTCATCAAAAGTGGCTGGTAAGGCTGCTCCCCCCTCAGGGGGAAGTGATCAACGAGCAGGCCAATCAGATTATGTCAGAAGCAGTCCCTCTTCCCATTACTATGTAACCCACTTGGACATTGAACTGCCATGGGCTACACCTGTGCAGGGGTTCCAGGTCATCTCCACGAATAGTCCTTGGTTGGAGTATGAGTCTCTGGGAAGTTCCCTGTGTTCAAATTATCTTGTTCTGTTGCTCTGCTTGTGGAGTTCCCGTTCCCTCCAACTCTTACTATTTCCCACTTCTTACATAAAATTCCATTCACTCTGCCCATCAGTTGACCATCAGGCTCAGCATCTGCTTTGACAGTCTATACTGCGGAAGCTTTCAGAGGCCCTCTGTGGCAGGTTTCAAGGTTGTTTCCTGTTTTCTTCTGGCTTTCAGAGGCCCTCTGTAGCGGGTTCCGAGGTTGTTTCCTATTTTCGTTTTCTTCTGATGTACATCCTCTTTGCCTTTCAGGATGGGGATTGAACATTTTAGTTAGGGTCCTCTCTTTTGCTTAGTTTGTTTAGATGTACAGCTTTTAGTGGGTTTATTCTATATTGTATGTTTATATGAATGAGTATATACCGTGAGATCCAGCCATACCACTCCTAGGCATATACCCAAAAGAGGCGCAAGTACACAACAAGGACATTTGTTCAACCATGTTTGTAGCAGCTTTATTTGTAATAGCCAGAAGCTGGAAACAACCCAGATGCCCCTCAACTGAAGAATGTATGCAGAAACTGTGGTACATCTATACAATGGAGTATTACTCAGCAATGAAAAATAAGGAAATCATGAAATTTGCAGGTAAATGGTGGGACCTGGAAAGGATCATCCTGAGTGAGTTGACCCAGAAGCAAAAAGACACTCACGGTAAACGCTATCTTAAAGGGTTGGAAAAGAATTTTCAAGCAAACACACCCAAAAAGCAAGCTGACGTAGCTATCTTAACATCGAATTGAAATAGACTTTCAACCAAAACTAATCGAAAGAGATGAAGAGGGACACTTCATTCTCATCAAAGTTAAACTCCACCAGGAATACATCAAAATCCTGAACATCTATGCACCAAACAAAGGGCTCCTGCATTTGTCAAAGAAACATTACTAAAGCATAAATCACACATTGATCCCAACATCTTAATAGTGGGAGACTTCAACACCCCCCTCTCCCCAAGGAACATATCATTGAGACAGAAGCTAAACAGAGAAATAATGACACTTACAGAGGTCTTAAAGCAAATGGACCTAACAGATGTCTACAGAAATTTTTATCCAAACACAAAAGAGTATACCTTTTTCTCAGCATCTCATGGAACCTTCTTCAAAATTGACCATATAGTCAGGCACAAAGCAAGCCTCAGCAAATACAGGAAGATTGAAATAATCCCTTGTATCATATCAGACCACCATTAGCTAAAACTAGACCTCAGCAATAACAGAAATAAAAAAAAAAAGCCTACACACACAGGGAAACTGAACAACTCTCTACTCAATGACAACAGGGTCAGGGAGGACATAAAGAAAGAAATTAAAGACTTCCTAGGATTCAATGAAAAATGAAGGTACAACTTACCCTAACTTATGGGACACAATGAAAGCATTGCTAAGAGAAAAGTTCATAGCACTAAGTGCCTTCATAAAGAAGTTCAAGGCCTCTCATACAAGCAACTTAATGGCACACCTGAAAACACTAGAAAAAAAAGAAGTAGATGCACCCAAGAGAAGTAGATGGCTGGAAATAATCAAACTCAGGACTGAAATCAATAAATTAGAAAGAAAGAGAACAATTTGAAGTATCAACGAAACGAAGAGCTGGTTCTTTGAAGAAAATCAACAAGATAGACAAATCCTTAGTCAAACTAACTAAAAGGCAGAGGGACCCTATCCAAATTAACAAAATCAGAAATGAAAGGGAAAACATAACAACAAACACTGAGGAAATCCGAAGAATCATTAGGTCCTACTTCAAAAGCTCATACACAAGAAAATTTGAAAATCTAAATGAAATGGACAATTTTCTTGATCAATTCCACTTACCAAACCTGAATCAAGATCAAGTAAATAAATTAAACAGTCCTATATACCATAAGGAAAGGAAGAAGTCAAAGTATCACTATTTACAGATAATATGATAGTATACATAAATGACCCCAAAAATTCTACCAGAGAATTCCTTCAGCTGATAAACATCTTCAGCAAAGTGGCTGGATACAAAATTAACTCAAAAAAATATCTGAAGCTCTCCTGTGTACAAAAGACAAATGGGCTGAGAAAGAAATTAGGGAAGCAACACCCTTCACAATAGCCACAAATAATATAAAGTACCTTGGGGTGACACTAACCAAGTAAGTGAAAAACCTGTATGAAAAAAACAGAAACAAACAAACAAACAAAAAACTTCAAGTCTCTGAAGAAAGAAATTGAAGAAGATCTCAGAAGATAGAAAGATCTCCCGTGCTCATGGATTGTTAGGATTAACTAAATGAGATCAAGGGGATACATGAGGTTTTATTGTGTTCTCTCCTATTTGTATCACTCATATATTTTCTATGTGCTGTAAAACAGAAGCATAATTTTCTCCACATAATTAAGATAATAGCTATACAGATCATCACCTACTCTAAGCATTACATATTTCTATTAAGGAATATGATCTATGACTATTTTTGTAGGCACTATTATATCAACTCCTATTTAATTTTACTTACCAAGTCAGTTTTATATTACTATCAGATTCCTGGCTTTGTACCATTCATTAATATCTGTATTAATAGTGTCCTCTTCCATGGGAGTCTTAGTACCTATAAAATACCATATGTCTGTAATTAGTGTAATAAACATATGTGTTACCTTAAGTCCACATTTTAAGAATTTCTTCTTGATTCTTTCAACTACAGTTTTCTCTCTCTTCTTTGTAGAGCAACCAGGACTTTTGACTGGGCATTTTGAACCTAAGAGTCTGTATTTCTCAGCCTCCCGGGACAGTTTCTGCCACACTTACAGTGTAGAGGTTGCTGTGCATCTTCTTTTCAGCTCTAGCCCTGAGCTAAGGATGAATGCTGCAGCTGCCTTGTTGGAGGACTTCTGAGGGACAGTGTTGACATCTGTCCTCATTTCTTCCCCATTTTATGGTTTGCTTTATTTCTCTTTCTTTGTCATTTTACTTTTTTTATTTTATCACCTCATTTTGGCTTACTTAGCAAATGTTTTTAACAAAATCTCAATTGTTTAATTTTACCAGTAAAGACTCAGAAACCAGATGCTGGGGGTGAAAGCCTGCTAGCTCAGAAAGGCAGAGAAACTCCCCTGTGATGTCCTCAAAAGCAATGCCCTTCTCCCAGACCTTCTCAAACAATCTCCTTCAAAATGAATGTGCGTCCTTTCCTTTACAGAAGCTTTTCAGTTTCATGAGGTCCCATTTATTGATTGTTGCTCTTAGAGCCTGTGCTGTTGGTGTTCTGTTCAGGAAGTTGTCTCCTGTACCAATGAGTTCAAGGCTCTTCCTCAATTTTTCTTCTAACCGATTTAATGTGTCTTTTTTTATGTTGAGGTCTTTGATCCACTTGGACTTTAGTTTTGTGCAGGGTGATAAATATGGATCTATTCATCATCAAAACAAAACGAATGCCTACAGACTGGGAAAGAATCTTCACCAACCCTCTATCTGACAGAAGGCTAATATCCAGTATATATAAAGAACTAAAGAAGCTGAAAAGCAACAAATCAAGTAATCCAATTAAAAAATGGGGAACAGAGCTAAACGGAGAATTCTTGATAGAGGAATATCAAATGGCAGAGAAACACTTAAAGAAATGCTCAACTTCATTAGCCATTAAGGAAATTCAAATCAAAACAACCCTGAGATTTCACCTTACACCCATCAGAATGGCCAAGATCAAAAACTCAAGTGACAACATATGCTGGAGAGGTTGTGGAGAAAGGGGAACCCTCCTCCACTGCTGGTGGGAATGTAAACTGGTACAACCACTTTGGAAATCAATCTCGTGCTATCTCAGACAATTAGGAATAGTGCTTCCTCAAGATCCAGCCATACCACTCCTAGGTATATATCCAAAAGAGGCTCAAGTACACAATAAGGACATTTGCTCAGCCCTGTTTGTAGCAGCTTTATTTGTAATAGCCAGAAGCTGGAAACAACCCAGATGTCCATCAACTGAGGAATGGATACAGAAATTATGGTACATCTACACAATGGAATATTTACTCAGCAATAAAAAACAAGGAAATCATGAAATTTGCAGGTAAAAGTGGCAACTGGAAAAGATCATCCTGAGTGAGCTATCCCAGAAGCAGAAAGACACACACGGTATATACTCACTCACATAGACATATAATATAGGATAAATCTACTAAAATCTGTACACCTTAAGAAACTAATCAAGAGTGAGGACTTTGGCTAAAATGTTCAATCCCCATCCTGAAAGGCAAAGAGGATGGACATCAGAAGGAGAAAACAGGGAACAAGTTAGGAGCCTGACACAGAGGGCCTCTGAAAGGCTCTGCCCTGCAGACTATCAAAGCAGATGGTGAGACTTATGGCCAAAGTTTGGGCAGAATGCATAGAATCTTATGTAAGAAGTGGGAAATAGTAAGATCTGGAGAGGACAGGAGCTCCACAATGAAAGCAACAGAACCAAAAACTCTGAGCATAGGGATGTTTCCTGAGACTCATACTCCAACCAAGAACCATGCATGGAGATAACCTAGAACCCTGCACAGATGTAGTCCATGGCAGTTCAGTGTCCAAATGGGTTCCATAGTAAAATACAGGGACTGTCTCTGACATGAACTGATTGGCCTGCTCTTCGATCACCTCCCCCTTAGGGGGAAGCAGCCTTACCAGGCCACAGAGGAAGACAATGCAGCCACTCCTGATGAGACCTAAGGGACTATGATCAGAAAAAAGAAAAAGAAACCTTCCCCTACCAATGGACTTGAGGAGGAGAGTGTGTGGAGAAGGGGGAGGAAGGGAGGGATTGAGAGGGAAGAGGGAGGAAACTAGAGGAGGGATACAAAGTAAATAAAGTATAATTAAAAATATAAATAAATGAATAAAAATAATTTTTAAACCTTAAAAAATTTTAAAAAAAGATAAAAATAAATTATAGTGTCTGGGTTTTGTAGTATATAGCATGAGAAATAATGAAATTTTTGACATGATAACTATTAATTTGCAATTATATAGAACTACCAAATAAATATTATATAAATATGAGACTGTGTGTGTGTGTGTGTGTGTGTGTGTGTGTGTGTGCACATGTGTGCACACGAGTATTGACCTTATCAAGACACTTGTCAATAAGGGCACCTCCTGGTATATAATCAAAAAGCCCTGAGAAGTACTTTTTAGCACAGCTAAATAAATAAAATAAAATAACAATTAAAAAATGGAAAAAAATGAATGTGCCTCCTTTCTACTTCCTATGCATCTGTCTGTCTCTCTATCCATCCTCCTGACTTCCTCTTCCTCTCTATGCTTTTTTTTTTTAATAATCTATGGTCAATTCCTGTCAACTGGTTGTTTGCTCTGCCTCTTGACCTACAGTTGGCTTTATTTAATCCTGTTTACAGTATTCAAACAAAAAGCTCTTGGATTAAAGGTGTGTGCTAAGGCTGAGCCCTGCCACACTAAAACTGTATTTTTCTAGTAGATAACAAAATCTCAGGGCTCATATGATCAAATATCCTGCAAAAATGTGTAAATTTGTACTTTTTTCAAGTCTTCCAATTTTCTCTGTACTTTGGAATTAAATTTGTTTTTGCTGTTCTATTATATATATTTATATATATATATATATATTTGTGTGTGTGTATATATGTGTATATATATATATACATACACATATATATGTGTATGTATATATATATAGTCTATATATACATATATATGTGTGTGTATGTATGTCATATGTCTGTATACATATATATACATATATATGTATGATATATATCATGTATGATATATCATATATACCACATATATATATATATACATATATATCTTCAAACTATATCGATATTCATCTCTTTTAATCTTTTACCTTAAAAACTCTTTTGTTTGGATTATATCAATTTGTCTTCATGATGCCTTAGTGTTAACTTGTATATTTTGAAATTTGCTAAGCACTATAAATTTTCTTGTTTATCTTTTTATTAAAGAATTTTTACTATTTCTTTGATAATTTCAAACGTAGTAGTTTGAAAATATTCACCTCCTCAACTCTTCCCTTACCATTCACCAGCCACTTGACCCTTTCATTCCTTCCCACCCAACTTTGAGATTACTTTTTTCCCATTCTTTCTGCATTGAATCCAACTGTCACTGACTAAATAGTGTTAGGAATCAACCCTCTGTGTGATGAACCTGTCAGCAATTACTTCATTAACAAACAACAGGATGTGGATCTCCCTCCTGAGTTGCTATCAAGTACTAATAATTTCTCTGCAAGTGGTGGGATTACATGTCCCTCTTACTGCCCTGTATCCTGAGAGTGTTGTTTATCTTGGCTTTTAGAGGACTTGTGCATAGGATCACAACCTCAATGAGTCCTTATGTGAACTTGCATTGATGTGTCTCCAAAATACTCTTTTCTTAAAGTCATCTACCGCCTCTGATTCCTGACTCTTAGAATGTCTCCAAATGCATTCGTCTGAAAAGAACTATCTTTTTTTTTTTAACTATTTTGTAAGGTTATTATTTGTTTATTCTCATTTTGTTAACACTTACCTTTGTTGTCTTTTGTCACCATGACAAAATAACAAAATAATCATCTAAAGATGCAAAGGACTTATTTGGCACGCAGTTTTCAAGGTTGTGGTCAAAGCTTACTTGGTTCATTTGTTTCCAAGCCTGTGATGAAACAGTCTTAAAGCAGAGAGAGTATAGTGGTATGGCAATGCTAACCCTAGGGTGACCAGAAAGTAGAAAGAGGGAGAAAGAGCTAGGGACAAGATTCAGCCTTCCAGGGCACCCCTCTAAGACCTTATTCCAGACAGAAAGTCCCAGCAACTAGGCTCAACTACCCCACTATAATGTCATCAAACCCTTAATTCATCAGTGGATTATCCCCTCATGAGATTAGAGCTCACTTGGCCCAAATACCTCATAAAAGCTTTCCAGCTAGAGTCAAGACTTTAACTCATGAGCCTTTAGAGGTGATACTTCATATCTTAGTTACTTTCCTACTACTGTGATGAAACAAGTTGACTAAGGCAACTTAGGGAAGAAACGGTTTATTGGGGCTTACTGTTTCAGAAGGCGAGGCCATGACCAACATTGTGGGGAGCATAGCAATAGGAAGCCAGACAGCCATCGGGCTTGAGTTGTCACTAATAATGTACATCCTGATCCCAAAGCATGACAGCAAGCAAGGGGAGTGGCGATAGCTGGAGAAAGCATGGGATTTTAGAACTTCATTGTCTGTCCCAATTACACCTTCTCCAACCATATGTCCTGATCCTGCCCAAACAGTCCCATCAACTGCAGGCCAAGTATGCAAACATTTGAGCCTAAAAGGGTCATTCTCATCCAAACCACCAAATTCCATATCCACACCATAATAATTTTTGATGTTAATAAAACATTAAGAATGATATTTTACAGTAAACATCACTTTATTTTCTTCATAAATGTTAAAAATTAATATTAATATTGTTGACACAAAACCAGAAATCTCATCTCAAAGAGATAAAAAACAGTTTTTTTCTTATGCAAAAATACAAGTGATGATGCCTGGGAACATAAATTCAGGTTGTCTCAAAAAACAAACAAACAAACAAAAAACAGACTCCCAGATAGAAGTTGTATACTGTACAGAGTAGAAACTATGGTAAAGGTAGTGAGTTTGAGCACAATAGAGAAGAAGCAAAGTTATCAATAAACTATAAGATTGAAATGGTAAGTGGGCTAGAAAAAGCTGCTCTATGTAGAGAACGCTGCTCAGAATAGAACAAATGATGAAAGAGGCAGAAAGACTATGTGAAAACCTATGAACTTCCAACCCAAGAAAAATTCTACTATAGGGGACAGTAGAGGATAGGTGACATGGAAAAGAAAGGGGACAATAATAAAGACAATGATAAAGTTTTAAGTGGCCATAAAGAGCATTAGGAAGAGGAGGTGTAAGGGATGAGCTAGCCCAAACTAAAGACACCAGAAGAAATCTTACAGTAATCAACTAGCATTCAAGCTAATTGAAAAAAAAAAATTAAAAGAAATTTAAAAGAAAATTTGAACCGGAGTCTCCAGAACAGGTAGACAATACTACTCTCAGAAGACATGTATTATGAAATAAGGATTTCAGAGTCAGGCAGTTTCTTATCAGTTAAGTAGTGCTGAGAGCTCAGTTTTTGCAGGGTTCTATATCAGTCTCTCAATGGCCCATAGTAGAGGGAATTTCACAAAAAAGAGAGAAGAAAAAAATTGTCAGTGGATATGGAGGAGGTAGGTGAAATGCTGATGTCTCAACATGACAGAGTTGTTATCTATATCGATTCATAGTATCTGTGGTTACAGCCGCAAGCCATGTTTAAGATCAAGCCAGTAAAACTTTCAGCATGGATACAGAATGGACTTCTGAAGCTCTCCTTTTTACAGAGGAGCTATTGGCAGTTGATAGATAAATACAAGTAGAAAGAGATAGAGAGGAGAGAGAGGTGGGGGCATGGGTACACTTAAGGAATGGGAGAGTGGTAGTGGTGGAAGGATATCATCAATTTACAAGTAGAAAACTTTCAAATAATAAAAGAAAAATGTGTTCTGCTTTTATTGATTTATTATTTATTACAATTTATTCACTTTGTATCCCAGCTGTAGCCCCCTCCCTCATCTCCTCCCAGTCTTACCCTCCCTCCCTCTTCTCCCTCTATGCCTCTCCCTTAGTCCTAGTCCACTGATAGGAGAAGTCCCCTTCTATCTGACCCTAGCCTATCAGGTCTCATCAGGACTGGCTGCATTGTCTTCTTCTGGCCTGGCAAGGCTGCTTTCCCATCAGGGGAGGTGATCAAAGAGCCAGCCACTGAGTGGATGCCAAAGACCGTCCCTGTTCCCCTTACTAGGGAACTCTCATGGTGACTGAGCTGCCTATGGTCTACACCTGAGCAGGGCGTCTAGGTCCTCTCCATGCATGGCCATGCATCAATCTCTGCCGGCCCCCCTACACCCAGAATTTTTGGCTCTGTTGGTTTCCTTGTCGAGCTCCTGTCCCTTCCAGTTATTTCACTCTCCACCTTATTTCATGATATTCCCTGTACTCTGCAAGGAAGTATCTTTTCTTCCTCTCTGCACTTTGTCCTTTCTCCCCTCTATCTTGTTATCTGACTCGAGTGTTCTATTTTCAGTGATAGAAAAATATAGGTAACATCCTAAGACTGAATGGTAGAAACAATATAGAAGACAATGTCATTCCCTTCACTAGCTGCTGAGGATTTTGACAGACATCAGCTTATAAATGAAATTAATTAATGGGGTTTTGTAAGTGACCTGGGTTTTGAAATCTCCATGGATAAATGACATTTATACAGGTATTACATAACTGCACCCATAAGGGAATTGAGTAATACATACGAATGATGTAATATTCAAATCTAGTGATATAATATAGCTTTTAAAAAAGAGATAGAAATACAAAAGAATAGAAACCAACATAATCAATGTACCCACTGACTCAGAAACACAGCTGAGATAAGGGTTTCCAATAGGCTTTAACTTGAAAGCTCATCTATCTACTATAAAAGACTCCCAAGAGTCTTCCAGTTGGTAGGCAACAGATGCTTTAACACAGGATTTTTGGACTATGAGTTCTCTCTTTCACTTGTTGTACCCAATTATGAAGACTGTGAACTAGAATCTAGTGTTCATGGCAGACGACATTGAACTGCACTCTTAACTATACACTGTGTCTCTCATTATCAACCCAGTTTCCTCTACAGGATTGTAAGGAATTTCATTATTGTTGTCTTAAAAACAGTAGATGATTTAGTAATAACTAATATAATCAGAAGTCATCCAGAATATTATGACTTTAAATTAATATTGTTCTATATTTGTTTATTAATTGAATTAAAACACTTGTTAGAAGAAATAATTTTTTCTTGTTCTTTTTTAATTTTTCATTATCATTATGTTATTTATTACAATTTATTTACTTTGTATCCCAGCTGTAGCCCCCTCCCTCATCTCCTCGAAGTCCCACTCTTTCTCTCCTCCACCCCTATGTCCTTCTCCTAGTCCACTGATAGGAGAGGCCCTCCTCCCCTGTTGTATAACCCTAGCCTATCAGGTCTTATCCTCTTTCTCTGTGGCCTAGTAACTCTGCCAGAGGGAGTTGATCAAAGAGCAGGCAACCAAGTTCCTGCCAGTGAGTGCCCCTGCTCCCCTTACTTGGGAATCCCTGGAGACTGAGCTGCCAATAGGCTATATCTGAGCAGGGATTCTAGGTCCTCTCCAAGCATGCTGCTTGGTTCATTCATCAGTCTCTTCAGGCCCCCCTCAGCCAAGATTTTTAAACTCAGTAGGTCTCCTTGTAGAGCTACTGCACCCTCCAGATCTTTCTATCTCCCCCTTCTTCAATAAGATTCTCTGAACTCTGTCCAAAGTTTGGCTATGAGTCTTAGCATCTGCTTTGCTACACTGCTAGGTAGAGTCTTTCTCTGGGCATCTGTGGAAGGCTCCTGTCCTGTTCCCTATCTTCTCCAATTTGCAATGACTATCATGGTCATATTTGTAGAATCATGTCAATAATACAGCTTATCTTATGCTTTAAAGAACAATGGCATGGTATTGATGAAAATATGTGTTAATTTAAAAACTGATTTCTGAATGTTTAATTTAAGATTCAGATTTTGCTTCTGCTGAAGCAAATATATCAATAAATGTAAACATAAGGATCATGAAGGTACGACTGCCTTGAAGGTAAGGCTATTCTCTGTTGTATCACTGCATTCAATAACCAAGCAATGGAAAGAGTGTAAGTGTCCATCAGTTGACTAATGAGTTAGAAATGATGGCATTCATACACCACAATGGCAATGTATTCAGCCAAAAAAAATGTCATTTCTGACATCATGGATTGAACTGAAAATCACCTTCAAAATTAAGAAGAAAAAGAAAAAGAAGAAGAAAAGAAAAACAGGAGCCACATAATTGCACTCATCTGTACAATTAGAAGAGCTGACCTCACAGAAGTTCAAAATAGAATCTTAACATCCATAAGGCTGGAGAGTAAGTGAGGAGTAGTGGTGGGCATGTGTTGACCAATGGACAAGCTGATAATATGGGGCAGACAACGCTGAGTGTTTTGCACAGTGATTTGAGCAGGGTGACTGCTGACAACAGTAATGTATGATGTGTTCACGGAAGTGACAGAGAATGAGCTTGTCTTCACTGCAAAGAGATGGTACGTGCTTGAAGACAAATCTTTAACTTGATTTAAAAAGACAAAATGCACACAGCATCAAGAGATCACATATAACCTGAATAACATGTAAATTTTTACATTACTATGTATCATTTTAAAATATAATTATTTTAAAATTTAAAATATCTAAAGAGTATATTCAATTCAGTCTGCATATTAGATTGAGTAAAATAACTAAATACAGATGTTAAGCCATCTGGTATAACTGAAAAAAGAAGCCCTTTCAGAACTGTGATTGAAAAGATCATTAATAAATGAATAAAATGGAAGTGGATTCATTATTATTAATTTATGTTTAACTTCACATGAAAAATTGGCAGTTTTCAGATTTCATTACCATGATTGAGATTGCTTTAAAAGGAAAAGAAAATCAGTTTCTGGTGAAATATCAGAAGACAGGACTCACTCACTGAAGAAGCAGGCTAGATTTATGAGTTCATTTGTTCAATAAATTGATTACACCCCCCCCCAACCTCGCAATTCTAGGCTTATGCAACACTGGATTTGATTTGCCCCTGTGCACTTCAGATGTGGATATTCTTGGCATTACAGAGCACAGAAGAATTATCCTGTACATCTTCTGGCCATTAGGAAAGCTCCACTCCTTTGGAATCTTCATCAGTGGGATGTATAAATTTGGAGAATTAGTATTTTCAATCGTTAATATTTTCATGCATTTTTAATGAGATCTACAAAGATTTATTAATAGATTATTACTTCTCAATTGTGTAGCAGAGATTCAAGAACATTGTATACCACAAAGAAACGCTAAGGGCAAAGGAAAAATGAATATGATATCTAATATATTTAATTTTGTCCAAAACTTTAATAAGTCTGACACTTTGGAAATTCATAACAGTGACATTAACTCAAATAAATATGTCACAGAAATTCTAATGTTCTCAAAATAAACAAACATTTACAATAAAATTTAACACTTACAAGACAAATCCTGCCTAAAGCTCAGAATTCAGTGTTGAAAGTGGTATAGAAATATATTAAGAGCCAGGGGAATAGGTGAGGTCTTACCATGAGGGCTTTGTCTCCTAGAAATGTCAGAAAGACTATATGAAAGAAGTCTCAACAGCATGGCTGCCAAAATAAGACCTGAACAGTGATGACATCAACAGATATGATAGCATGAAGGGAGAATTCTTGCAGGGCTCCAACACTTTCCAAATTCTACAAATGACTAAGGAATGCTGCAATCCATTAAGGCTTTCTGGGCTTCCTTTTGTTGTTATTTTTAACACTTCTACCACTGTCTCATGCAACTCACAAGCCAACATCTGCTCTGCTACTGCAACAGGCTTTTCTCAGGCTTCTGGAGTTCATTTTGCTTGCAAGCATTGAAAATTTGGGGTGGTCCTTAAGTAAGAGTTGACAGTGTAGGTTCTGTCGGCCAGCCTGTCCACTGATGGTGAGGAGCGTGCTGAGGTCTGTGGTCTGTGTGACTGACACCATGAGGTGCTTCTCTGATTTCCTTGTTTTTTTTTTTTTTTTAAACACTTCCTGTCTCTAGACTACATTGCCAGGTTCCTTTGGGAACAACTTTGAATACTTTTTCCAGTGGAATCTGGGCACAAACAAGTGTCTTTTGAGGAACTGAGAGAAACTTGACATTTCATGAGTGCAAAGGAGAAAAACGTGAGTGAATAGCTAATGAGAAGAAGCAGTCTTTGGAGATGTGATGCAGCAAGCAGGTGAGTGAAGTGAAAAGTCTTCCTAGGAGCAGCAGAGTGGTGAGCCCTGTCCCGGTTTTCCATAGACGCCACCTATTTATTGACTGTGTTAACATCGTTCACAGAAAGTCTATTTGCCAGCCCCTCAAGGGTTACCCCAGTACAAACAGCTATGTCGTTAAATATTACTTCTTTTAAAGGTGTCTCACACAAAGATTTTATATATATATGTATGTAGGTAGGTAGGTAGGTAGGTAGGTAGGTAGGTAGGTATCAAAGTGTTTCAAGATCTGGCTGTGCTAACTTCTAACAATTGAAAAAGATTAATGTAGTTCCAAATTTCCTTTTGTGAGCAATCAAAGATGGTCTGGAGCCCAGATCACTGCTATGCGCTGTCTGTCCACCCACCTCACCCCTGCACCCTTTCCACACACTATTTCCTTCCACTCTTCCTAGGAGATAATGTTTTCTTTCAACAACATCCCTAAGAGATGCCCTGAAAGTTTAGCTACACTCTTGGAGACTGTTTGAGACCCTGTGACATGAGCCAATACTACTAAATTCTACTTATCTATTATACATTCCTATTGTTTCTAATAGGCAACATGAATTATTTAGTTATAAATATATGATGAAATTTTAGAAAATGATAATACCCCATCTCAGCTGGTGAATAATCTTTCCTATAAAGCACCTATGCAACAGAACAAAATTATAACCAAAATGCTTAAATAATCATTTGCAAATATTGACATTTTCACAATAGGTTGCTAAAAGCTGGGAACAGGTAAAAGAGGAAACTAACAAATTAAATAATAATATTGGAAAGTCAATATTTAACTAATAATTAAATTGCAAGATCCAATAAAAAGAGCCATGGTAATAACCAAAAACTGAAGATAGAATAGAATAATAATGCTGAAAGGAAATAAAGTAGTAAAATGTTTTGATATAAAACATAAAATTAGAAGGCATACGATGTGCATAAAGACTGTTATATAAGAAAGTAAAATATTAGAGCATAGAATATATGCTCAAAATAAAAATTTTTCCAAAAAATAAATGTTTACCAATTTAATAGATTATCCAAAAAACTCAGTTTGGAATAGTCGTAACCCTGACATAAACTATCATGATAAATCAGTCAAATTTAGGGAGGAAAATTAACAAACAAACAAAATATCCCAGTATACCTCTGGAAAAACACCAAGTAACTAAGTAAAAATCAGATTAGAGGGGTGGAGCTTAGAAAACATGAAAATTAGTTTGACATTTGTCACTATAATGGTACTATGCCAAATATGAGTGAAGTTAAGTACATCTTCAGGGAATTAAAAAAAAAAAGAAATGGTAAATCAAGAGCTATGTGTTCTGTAAGCTGTATTTTCAAAATTAACACTGGGGAAAAAATAAATTTAGTTATGATTTGATATCTATCACATCATTTTTTGTTATGAGTGTTGGAGGTGAAACCAACCTCCAATCATTAATAATTTAATAAATGAAAGAAACAGCAAGGAGTTAATATATTTAAGAAAATAAAAGACTCATTTGCATAGGCAAAGTGAAAGAATGACTAAATCCTGTACGCTTAATCTAAAAAGAAATAAGTAACATAATCTTAACAGCAGCATAACTAAGAACACCAACTATAATGAAAAAAAAAAAAACACTACGAAGTAAATATCCAATTAGGAAGGATTGCGAACTGACAAATTATTCAAGATCATACTATAAACAGAATGACATACTAGGCAAAAAGTTTGCATTCTTGTTTTTACCACAGCTATGTTACCAGGTACTTAAACATTAAAATGAAATGGAAACTAGAATAAAATAGATACATTTTCAAGTTTTCTAGAATAACATTTGTACAATTCTAGAACTTTTGAAAAAGGAAGAGATATCTTAACACAGAGACTGAAGGGATAGATCAGTTGAGAAAGTACTTAGCAACGACAGTGAGAATCTGTGTTTGGTCCCCAGCATGAACATGCAAAGCTGGGCGGCATGGTGGTGCAAACATACAGTCCAAGCAATGCGGGTAGTAGAGACAGGAGGATAACTGGAGCTTGCTGGACAAACCAGTCTACCCCTAGGGAGAACTTCACTGTTTCAAAACAATAGGTGGTTGATAATTGAGGAAAGGTAGGTGAGATTGGCCTCTGGTCTCCACACACATGAAGACAGACATGATGTACATATACACATACACAGGCACACCCTCAAAACAAACAAACACCACAAGGTATCTCCACAGAATTTAAGAGACCTCAAACATTTTAATTTTTATTCAAAACTAAAATAAGTAGAAAAAAGATAAAGCAAATAATTTCAAATCTCACTTAAATGACCATAAAATACAATGTGTTTATTCCTGAATTCACTTAAGAAATTACAACATATTTTAAAAGAGAAAATTATCACCACATTTTCTGAAGTTGGCTAAAAGCAGAGAATTATATGAAATATGGAAATATCATATTGATAACCATGAAAAGCTGTATTCTTTGGGCTTTGGATTGACTGAAGTATGGAGGTGGGCAGTGGCATTCCTGTAGGACTTTGTTTTCTTGTCCTGCCTGGTTACATCACCATGACAACCTTGATTACAGGCACTTGTCAGCTAATTGATATTCCACTGGGCTTTCACATATTCTTCCTTGTTCTATCAGAACATCACAGGCTACTTTTTCTCTTAAATGAGCAGTGCCCTAGGAGGCTTGGATTTTGGATGCTGCCCCAAATCATGCTGAAAAACTCACTCGTAAAAACAGTTAGTTATGCCATATGATAAAAAGTAAGTATACACTGCTTTAAATAGTGCTAAATAGCTCTCACACATAATTATTTGTATTATACGAAAACATCTATAATTTCACTTTAACTAGAAAAAAATACGAAAATTTCTACAGTAGTGGCATGTTCTTTACAGTGGGTCATATACATTTTTAATTTTTTTCTTTTGTTAATTACAATTTATTCACTTTATTATTCAGCTGTAGCCCCCTCCCTCATCCCTTCCCAACCCCAACCTCCCTCCCTCTTGTCCTCCCTTGTCGCTTTCCCAGTCCACTGTTAGGAGCCATCCTCCCCCCTTCCATCTGACCCTAGTCTATCAGGTCACACCAGGACTGGCTGCACTGTCTTCCTCTATGGCCTGGTGAGGCTGTTTCTGCCTCAGAGGAAAGTGATCAAAGAGCCAGCCACTGAGATCATGTCAGAGACAGCCCCTGTTCCACTTACTAGGACACCCACTTGGACACTGAGCTGCCATGGGATACATCTGCGCAGGGGTTCTAGGTTATCTCCATGAATGATCCTTGGTTGGAGTAACAGTATCAAAAAAGAACCCTGTGCCCAGATTTTTTAGTTATATTGCTCTTCTTGTAGAGCTCCTGTCCCCTCCAGGTCTTTCATCTCCTCCTTTGTTCATAAGATTCCCTGCACTCTGCCCAAAGTTTGGCTTTGAGTCTCAGCATCTGCTTCTATACCCTGCTGGGTAGAGGCTTTCAGAGGCCCTCTGTGATAGGCTCCGGTTCTGTTCCCTGTTTTCTAACTCTTCTGATGTCCATGCCCTTTGCCTTTCTGAATGAAGACTGATCATCTTACCCAGAGTCTTTCTTCTTGCTTAGCTTCTTTAGGTGTATGGATTTTAGTATGTTTATCCTATATTACAGGCCTAATATCCACTTATAAGTGAGTATATACTGTGTGTGTCTTTTGTCTTCTAGGATACCTCACTCAGGATGACTTTTTCTAGTTTCCACAATTTGCCTGCAAAGTTCATGATTTCCTTATGTTTAATTGCTGAGTAGTATTCTACAGATCCTTGATTTTTGACAAAGATGCAAAAACCATACAAAGGAAAAAAGATAACATCTTCAACGACTGGTGCTGGTTGTCTACATGCAGAAAAAATGCAAGTAGATACATATTTATCACCCAGCACAAAACTAAAGTCCAAGTGGATCAAAGACCTCAACATAAAACCAGCCACACAAAATCGGTTAGAAGAAAAAGTGAGGAAGAGCCTAGAACTCATTGGCACAGGAGACAATTTCCTGAACAGAACACCAACAGCACAGGCTCTAAGAGCAACAATCAATAAATGGGACCTCATGGAACTTGAAAAGCTTCTGTAAAGCAAAGGACACTGTCATCAGACCAAAACAACAGCTTACAGACTGGGAAAAGATCTTCAACAACCCTATATCTGACAGAGCGCTAATATCCAAAATATATGAAGAACTCAAGAAGTTAAACACCAACAAAACAAGTAATCCAATTAAAAAAAATGGGGTACAGAGCTAAACAGAGAATTCTCAAGAGAGAAATATGAAATGGCCAGAAAACACTTAAAGAATTGCTCAAGTCCTAGTCATCGGGGAAATTCAAATCAAAATTACCTTGAGATTTCACCTTACACCCATCAGAATGGCTAAGATAAAAACTCAAGTGACAACACATGCTGGAGAGGATGTGAAAAAGGAAAAACCCTCCTCCATTGCTGGTGGGAATGTAAACTTTTACAACCACTTTGGAAATCAGTGTGGCACTTTCTCAGACAATCAGGAGCAGTGCTACCTCAAGATCCAGCATTACCACTCTTAGACATATATCCAAAAGATGCTCAAGTACACAAGGACATTTGCTCAACCATGTTCATAGCAGCTTTACTCATAATAGCCAGAACCTGGAAACAACCCAGATGTCCCTCAACTGAGGAATGGATGCAGAAATTGTGGTACATTTATGGAATGGTTAATACATATTTCAATTCATTATTACAGAAACATTTTCCTAAATTACTTCATCTTCTTCATCTTTTCACTATGATTTAAACGTGAACTGTGTAAGAAAACTTGTACTTATTTTCTTTTCATTGAAATAATATTTAATAGAGTCTTGTGCTCATATATATATATGCTTTTGTGAACCTTGCTTTAAAATTCTCTCCAGAATGCCAGGACAGTCATGTTGGTGTCAGTGCTAGATGCTAAATTGTTTGCCTAGGATGATAATGTATGGTCTACTTGATAGGGTCTAGAATCACCTAGGAGCCAGGACTAGGCACATACTGCAATGGGTTATATAAATTAGATTTAATTAGTTACTTTTCTGTTGCTTTGAAGCAATATACTTAGAAAGGTAAAGTAGGAGGGGAAGGTTTGCTTTTCTTTACAGTTTAGGAAGGATAGAATAAATCATAGCAGGAAAGATATGACAATAGGCAAGCAAGGCATGTCAGGAGCAGGAAGGATTGTGTTTTCATCTGTGCACATGATGCAGAAAGAGCAAATAAGCAACTGGACCAGTCCATAAATCCACAGAGCCTATCCCCCAGAACATAATTCCTTCAGCAAGGCTCCACCTACCAAAGGCACCACCAATTTGGCATCACCTATTCAAGCGTACCAGCCCAAGGAGACATTTTCATTTAAACCTATTCTTCTCCTCACCCCTATATTCTCTCTCATGATACAAAATGGCTTTAATCAAACATTTCCCAGGGTCTTTAACAGCCTCTTAACTGTGAGCTCCTGTTAAATCAGAAGAGAGAGAAAGAGAGAGGGAGGGAGGGAGGGAGGGAGGAAGGAAGGAAAGAAGGAAGGAAGGAAGGAAGGAAGGAAGGAAGGAAGGAAGGAAGGAAGGAAGGGAGAAAGAATTATTACATGCTTCCAGCATACAATGCAACTGAGTGTACGTTACCCCTTCAAAAATGAGAATAGAGGGCAGAGTGAGGAACGACTGAATAGAAGCCAAATGGAATCTCAATCAGGGGAAACAGTAGACCTTCTGTCTTCATGCCTGGCATCTGGGGCTCCAGTTTTAAAGAGCTTATGTGGTCCCACCCCATCTATTGTGATACCTACAATATTCCTCTGTCTTAGACTAATTCTACCTCCTGTATATAGCCTTTGTGGAGAATGTCTCACAGCTCTGGCATATCCAACATTTTGGGTTCTCCATCACAGCCCAGGCTTTACCGTCTTAGCTCCAGGAAATGCTCTATCAGGACATCCTTGAGATGCTTCTTCCTTGTCACATGCTCCCTGGCTTCTGAAGCTCTGAAGATACTGAAGAACATTCTGTCACTACCCACCAATCACACGTATTTCTGTACTCCAAAAGCAATATCAGATGGAGGACATTTTTAATTTCTGCCACCGGCTTTGGATAGAGACTAGTTCACTTAAATCACTGTGGCAGCAGCTAATGTATGCTGATGACCTTAGAGGAAAAAAGAAAATGTGCGCAATTGCCTTTTAGGATCAGGAAACCACTTAGGCTCTCTGCATCTGCAGGTTGTAACTTCAGGGAGTGAAGTTGCTGTCATGGCACATTTCCACTTGCTCCAGTACAAAGCTTATCTACAAACTATCTTTAGCAAGTACTCCCTTTTTTTATAGAACATGACATGATTGCAGTCTTAAGCTTCCAAACTGCATCTTTCTAATATCTTCTCCTTTCTCATTTGTTCCTATTTTTCCACTATAGAATTGCTAAATAGTAATCAGTAGTATCCATTCAAAAAAACTCAATGTTATACTTTCTTGAAATTTCCTCTATCCCCAACCCCAAAACAGTCCATTACTTTTTAACTCAGCCCCACACAAGTTTTCAGCACAAAGGCGCAATGCATTCAGCTTATTTGCTAAAGTATCATGAATGGCTCCTAGTCCTTTGTTTATTTCCAAAGGCTTAACATATGAGGCCTCTAGTGTTCACATTTTTCCAAGCATACTTATCTTCCAAGATCCTTCTAGATTTACCTGTTAAACTCTACTGAAACATTCTTTTCAAACCCAGTGTTCCAAATTCTTGCATGAAATACTTCAAAGAAGCCACATAGTCCAATTATCACATCAAGGCCCCACTCCAAGCATCAATTTTGTGTTTGTTACTTTCCTGTTTCTATGATAAATAGAACACTTGATGATTTGTTTTCCTTTTAGTTCCAGAGGGATAAAGTCTGCCATGACAGGAAAGGCAAAGCAAAGGCAAATTTGGCATGGCAGCAGGAGGAGAATGATAGCAGATCACATCCACATAGAAAAATAGAAGATTGCATCCAGCAAGTGTTGTCATTTGAGTTTTCAATTTCAGCCATTGTCACGGGGTAAGATGAAATCTCAGTGTCATTTTGATTTGCATCTCTCTGATGGCTAAGAATGCTGAGCATTTCTTTAAGTGTTTCTCTGCCTTTCTATATACCTCTACAGAGAATTCTCTGTTTTGCTCCATACCCCATCTTTTAATTGGATTGCTTGATTTCTTGTTTTTTAACTTCTTTAGTTCTTTATATATTCTGGATATTAACTCTCTGTCAAATATAGGGTTGGTGAAGATCCTTTCCCAGTCTGTAGGCTCTCATTTTGGTCTGATAACAGTGTCCTTTGCTTTACAGAAGTTTTTTCAATTTCCTGAGGTCCCAATTATTGATTGCTGCTCTTAGAGCCTGTGCTGCTGGTGTTCTGTTCAGGAAGTTGTCTCCTGTGCCAGTGAGTTCCAGGCTCTTCCTCACTTTTTCTTCTAACCGATTTTGTGTGTCTGGTTTTATATTGAAGTCTTTGATCCACTTGGACTTGAGTGGTGTGCAGGATGATAAATATGGATCTATTTTTATTTTTCTGCATGTAGATATCCAGTTGGACCAGCACCATTTGTTGAAGATGCTGTCTTTTTTTCATTGAATTGTTTTTGCATCATTGTCAAAAATCAAGTACCCATAGGTGTGTGGGTTTATTTCTAGGTCTTCCATTCAGTTCCATTTATCCACCATTCTGTAGAACCCCTGCTCAGACGTAACCCATGGCAGCTCAGTATCCAAGTGGGTTTCCCTAGTAAGGAGAAGAGGGACTCTCTCTGGCATAAACTCAGTGGCTGACTCTTTCACCCCTCCCGCCCCACCCTGAGGGAAGATTAGCCTTGCTAGGCCACAGAGGAGGACATTGTAGCCAATCCTTATGAGACCTGGTAAACTAGGGTCAGATGGAAGGGGAGGAGGACCTCCCTTATCAGTTGACTTAGAGAGGGGCAGAGAGATGAGGGAGGGAGGGTGGGAATGTGAGGGAATAAAAGAGGGGGCTACCGCTTGGATACAAAGTAAATAACCTGTGATTAATATAAAAAATAAAAAATTAAAAAAACCTCAAAGAATAAAAACTTATGAACTAATTTAACATTATATGACAATAAAAGTTTATAAACTATTAAATACAAAAAATAAAAGAAGATTGTATCCACACAGGAAGCATGAGAGAGAACAGGAAGTGGGACAGGGCTATACAGCCTTAAATCCTGTCCTCAGAGATAGTAGCAAATCTTGGCAGTAACTTGAAGGCAGAAACTTGTCAACATAAAAATGGTTATTCTGGACCCATTCTGAGTGATGATGGCCCAGAAACACAGATCTAAGGTACCCCAAATTCCATGTTTCAATGTGGGAGCAGTTTCCCAACCTTTTTATAGTGGTACAGAAAAAAAGAACAACATGAATCAAGGCATGTTTAAAATGAATGGGTGCGTAAACCTGAAATGCAGATACAAGGACAGGGAGGGGAGCAAATGTATGTACTGACTAAGGTGATATCTGATGATATTCTTAGCTTTGGGATTGGAAGAAGCTAGTATTCTGGCAATAGTCTGTAAAGGGTTTTTGTTTGTTTGTTTTGCTCTGGTTTATGTTTGTTTGTTTTTACTTATTGTCACAGATATTACTTCCAATAAAGAATGGAGTATGGAATGTGTTTCAGGAGGCTAAAACTCCAAGATAAGGTAATTTGGCCTCCAAACCTGTAAAATTCAAATTCTCCACAGTACTGAAATTCCAACTGGTCCAGCAGTCTCTGCAGACACATGCCTTCCAGGAGTTTTTAATTCACATACAGACTAAGCTGCCTTTCAGGAAGTTTCTTTCCAAACTGAAGGTTCGACTGTGAAGGAATGCTACTTCCTGGTTTGCTTTCCATGGATCACTCAGCTTTATCCAATCCCATTGGGGACTGGACCCTCTCACATCAGTTATTAATCAAGAATATGTCCCAGAGTTTTGCTTCCAGGCAAACCTAAAGGAGGCACATCCTCCATGCTAAATAACCCTAGCTTTTGTCTATTTGACAAACATCTAACCATCACAGTTACTAAGTGTTCTCTGATCTTATGTGAGACGGAGAATAACAAGTAGATTTTAGTATGTTACAATAATGAATCTGCACAGCTCTCCAGAAAACAATTTTGAGTCATTCAGCTCCCAATGAGAGTGGTAGAGTGATATGCTAACTGTTTAATATATAGAGCTCACATTTCAGTTTCTTACTGATTAATTCAAAATGTTTTACTTTAAAAAAAATCATCATTAGAATGATTAAGTGAATGTGAAAATCCATTTTACATATATCAACAAATTTTTAAAAATAACATTTATATAATCCTACAACTCTCCAGTATAAACGCAGTGCGAGATAATTTTCACAGTATGGTACATCAATTTCTATATGTAAGTGATACTAATACTTGACTGCTTCTTAATATAAACAGCCAAAAATGCACAGAGTTAAAGCATAATTTACATTTAATAAATTTGAAGTATGTTTTTGGTAAGTCCTTTAAAATGCTGCTTATATACAATATCATATTGGAAATAATAGATTTATTATCCCTTGAAAGTTCTTTCATGCTACTTTAGAATAAGTACTCTCCTAGCCCTAATACTTGGTGAACATTTGATCATTTTGATCAAAGTTTTATTTTCATAGAATTTTACTTAAATTGTATCATATAACACATAGTCTTCTTGCTTTGTTTCTGCTTTAACAAGTATGTTCAGATTCATCTGGTCACTGTATATCTCATTAGTTTAATCGTATTGCTGAGCTGATTTGCACTACATGTACATAGCACAGTTTGTTTAATGTCTCACTAGCTAAGAGACACATGAGTACTATCCTGTTTGACCTAGTGTAAATAAAATTTCTATGGACATTTATGTTCCTCTTTATATATTAAATGAAATATTTAATAGCTCTTTAGTAAACAGGTCAAGAGGAAATCTTGTAAGTTAGTTTCTTTTCCCATGAGCATTCTGTTTATTTCTGCTCATTTCCTTCTCTGAAAGTTTTATAAACATAAATATTGTTCTTAAAATGAGACATATAATTAAAATCATTTGAAGAAAAAATCTCTTCTAAAGTTATTGAATTATTATTCAGTCTAAAAGACATTCTGCCAATTTATTTTCCTTTCCTTTAATTTCCTTAGAAAACAAATTGTAATTTTCAGTGCACAGTAGTTCAATAATTTTTTAATTTTTTTCTTTTTTATTATTTTTATTAATTATAGTTTATTCACTTTGTATCCACCCATAAGCCCCTCCCTACTCCCCTCCCAGTTCCACCCTCCCTCCCCCTTCTTTGCACATGCCCCTCCCCAAGTCCACTGATAGGGGAGGTCCTCCTCTCCTTCCTTCTGATCTTAGTCTATCAGATCACATCAGGAATGGCTGCATTGTCATCTTCTGTGGCCTGGTAAGGCTGCACTCCCCTCAAGGGGAGGTGATCAAAGATCAGGCCTATCAGATTATGTCAGAGGTAGTCCCTCTTCCCATTACTATGTAACCCACTTGGATACTACACTGCCATGGACTACATCTGTGAAGGGGTTCTAGGTTATCTCCATGCATGGTACTTGGTTGGAGTATGAGTCTCTGGGAAGACCCCTGTGTTCAAATTTTCTATTTCTGTTGCTCTCTTTGTGGGGTTCCTGTCCTCTCCAGATCTTACTATTTCCCACTTCTTACATAAGATTCCCAGCACTTTGCCCAACAGTTGGCCATAAGTCTCAGAGTCTGCTTTGATAGTCTGCAGGGCAGAGCCTTTCAGAGGCCCTCTGTGGCAGGTTCCTAGGTTGTTTCCTGTTTTCTTCTTCTGATGTCTATCCTCTTTGCCTTTCGGGATGGGAATTGAGCGCTTTAGTCAGGGTCCTCTATCTTTATTAGTTTCTTTAGATGTACAGGTTTCAGTAGGTTTATCCTATGTTATATGTCTATGCTGTTATAATGGTGAATCGTTCTCCTATTTCAATCGTTTACTCCTAGTAGATACAAATAACCTTGCTTTACATATTAATCATGTTTTTTATTGTTCTTCTAAAATTTTACATGTGTTTATTTAATGTCATCAGCTAAAACTACCTATCCTCCTTTCCATTCTTCATGCCTTATTTTCTTTAAGATCCTATTATAAAATAGTTCTACTTGCTTGCACAGGAATTTGCATCACATGTACATTATCAATGAAATGCCAGAACCTAAATTTTCTTCATAAGATTCTCAGTTATAAATGTATGCTTTAAAAACTAGCATGGGTCATTTGATATTTGTCATTTGTTTGAGTTGATTTGTGTGTTTGCAAGAATGTGACTAAGACCTCCACTTGTCGGTCTGAGGTTTGACTTTTACCTTGTTTAATCTCTTTTAACTCACAAGTGGCATCCCACCTGCTGACAGTAATCTGACAGGGCAACGCGCACATCTCTTTCCCCAATATTTAGTCTAGCTTCCCTCTTGTAGGGTAATTTTTATCTTTCATATCTTTGTATCATATTGATGTTTTGCCTAATTATTCATTCCTTTTATTTTTTCTGTATTTAAGTTCTTTTTCATATAATTTCCTTCATTCCACTTTCATAAAAGTTAACTATTCCCTCTGTCTAGTTTCTTGTGGTGAATATATATGTATATGAGATTTTCTTTTTTATAAAAATATGAACAGGTAAAGTTATAAATTGATTTCAAGGCCCAAGTTAATGATTTTACTTTTGCAAATATTTTGAAAATAGTTTAAATAGTATGACTAGTAAGATATACTCTAAAATCTGTTCTTATTTTCTGTAAATATGTTTATTTTTCTTTTGAAGGCAACTACCTGGTAGACCACACCATGGAAATCGATTTTGTGTGCCACGTTGCTACAATGTGAGGAGTCAGATGTGATGTTACTGAGTTTGTGTTAATCACACAAGTTCCAGAAGCAGCTAACAACGTGACTAGCTTGAAATCTGAGATTCATTCTTTGGCATTTTCAAATAAACTACAGAATGTGATACATGTGCTTACCTGAGTGTATGCCTGTAGGCCACGTGCATGTGCCCATGTAGGCCAAAGAGGTCATCCGAGTTCTGGATTTACACTTGAAGATGGCTGTAAGCCTCAATATGAGTAGTGTTGTGAACTGGACCCAGGTTCTCAGCCAGTGCTCTCAACTGCTGAACCATCTCTCCGTCCCCTGGAAGTGTAATTCACAATATACAAAAGTGTTGAGAAACCAAACATGTACATGTCTATATATATTCAATATGTGCTGAATTCACTCTGAGCATAGAAGTAATCTATTTGATAGAAATGTGATAAGCTCAACATATGAGTTAATTTTCTGTTTCCTTGAATTGACACTGTTATTGAATATAGTGTATCAAGAAATAAAGCATGTAAAAATTTAAGCTACTTCTCAAAAGTACTTATTATTGAATCTTATTAGCAAAATAAAGGAAGAAGGTCAGCAATAGTGGTGATTTTAAGATTTATGGTCACAAATGACAATGGTCTTCAACTTTCATCACTGCCTCATTTGTGATCACATTCTTTTCATATCCTTTCCCAAATGCTCACCTGTGGGAGCATGCTACATTGTCCCTCCCTGAAATGGACCAGTCTCTTCATTGAAATGTTACACTCATCACTTATAGATCCAGATTTCCATGATGTAACAAAGCACAGTCTGTTGCTATGGCAATGGCTAGCATCCTGCAGCATGAGCTACTGAGATTGCAGGTCTCTCATGCTTGCCTCTTTTATTTCAGTCAGTTCTCAGAGATCACTTTTGTTCTGCTCACTCCAAAGTCAGCATTTAAAAAGCTCCGATCAAACATTAAGTAGTATACTGATAGGTTAAGTGGAGCTGCTTTATTCTGTACGGTTCTGTCTTTAAATGTTCAACCTATGTATTAAGTCACAATAAACTAAACATGTCTGAATTTTGTAAATTATGCTTAAAATTTAGTCTTTATGCATGAGCTGAATTATAATCTGAAAGCTTTGTTTTGATAGGATTTTATTAATTGAGAGACATAACTTGAATTAGCATATGCTTAAATTTTTTCTACCATACCTCACACTATCAAAGTATTATCTTGTATTTATGAGATAAGTCTCAGTCTAATATTTAGCTTGTTTTATTTTATAACATTTGAATATGTGCATTTTGTTTGACTTATACATGTACGCTGTAAGCTATCTCAAAAGTGTACATTATTACTTATTTAAATATAAATATTATTGTGCTGTTACTTTAGGTCCAATATACATGACAAATAAAAGTTTAAATACCACTGGTTTTAGATTTCATAAACAAAATGAGACAAATACTATTTTGATAGGAATTAAGCCATAATATTGCCAAACTACCATTACTTTCTCAATTAGAACATTTAAATTATATCATATTATTTAGATTATTTTTGTCACAAGCCGTTAAGTAAATGGAAACTTATTAAACCGATCAATATACATATGAGGTCTTCCTAGTTCAAGTTGAAGCATGAACTAACAACGGATACAGTGTGCCACCTACATGCCCATGGCTCTTCTACTTTGTCAGATTCTATTAAACATCACCTGGTAATTTGGGCTTCTATCTAAATTCCAGACTTCATTCCACTGAATGGAATTATTTTCTTCCTCCAACATAACAAAAATAGCAGTTTAAAACGCTATTTAAAATTCAGTTAATAAGAAAACTAATTCTGCACATGATATCTAGCACTGTACACCTAAGTCTCCTTTTGACAACCGTTATTGTACAAAGTAGAAAACTCATACGGTTTCAAAAATCAGAAGTGTCATGGTTTAATCTATGCATATTTATCAGTCTCCAGTCATGCTCAGGATCCAGTCAATCTAAAAGACTCAAGTGTGATTAGAAGAGCAGATAGATAGATAGATAGATAGATAGATAGATAGATAGATAGATAGA
>NW_026594428.1:16950700-17022511 GCF_907164565.1 Psammomys obesus
AGATAGATAGATAGATAGATAGATAGATAGATAGATAGATAGATAGATAGATCTGATAGAAAGGGAAGCTTTCTTTAACAACTGAAGCATGCTCTTAGATGAGAGGTTGCTGTGTACTTAGTTTATTACCTACAAGCAAATATATACCTAGGAAGTCATATTGCTTCAGGTATCCTTGAGTGGATCACATAGTCATGTATGGGATAGATTCACTGCAATTAAAAATCTTAGTAAATTAGCTAGATCTATAGGAAGCAACAAGACTGTAACAGTAATAAATTTTTTCCCAATAAAAAACAAAATAGAATTCTAAAAAAAGAAAATTTACTCTTAACAGAAGAGTTATATCCCAATGCTCTTCTGAAAGTATTTGTAACATTTAGGAGTTATCTGATCAAGATTTTAGGAATTTTTTTTTTTTTTTTTACTTTGCAGGAGGCAGAGGAAGGGCCAAAGGATTTTCCCTTCTTTTTTTTTGTAATTAACATTTTTTAAAATTTTTTTATTAATTACACTTTATTCATTTTGTATCCCCCCATAAGCCCTTCCCTTCTCCCCTCCCGATCCCACCCTCCCTCCCCTTTCTGCATGCATGCCACTCCCCAAGGCCACTGATAGGGGAGGTCCTCCTCTCCTTTCTGATCTTAGTCTATCAGTTCTCATCAGAAGTGGCTGCATTGTCCTCTACTGTGGCCTGGTAAGGCTGCTCCCTCTTCAGGGGGAGGTGATCAAAGAGCAGGCCAATCAGATTATGTCAGAGGCAGTCCCTCTTCCTATTACTATGGAACCCACTTTGACACTGAACTGCCACGGGCTACATCTGTGCAGGGGTTCTAGGTTATCTCCATGAATAGTCCTTGGTTGGAGTGTGAGTCTCCGGGAAGTTCCCTGTGTTCAAATTTTCTTGTTCTGTTGCTCTCCTTGTGGAGACCATTTTATCTGCAGATAGGGATAATTTGATACCATACTTTCTCATCTTTGTCCCATTTGTTTCTTCCTCTTCATTTACTGCTTTGGTTAATTTCTCCAGTACTGTATTGAATAAAATTAGATGGAGGAGGAAGGCTTGTCTCAGTCCAGGTCTTAGTGGGAGTGCCTTAATTTTTTTCCATATAATGTTGGTTATACATTTGTCATATAGAACATTTACTATGTTGAGGTATGCTTCATTCTTAGGTTTTTCTTTGGTTAGTTTCTCTTAACCAAAGTTAAATCTTAGTCACAGGCTTTTACTGCATCTATTGTTACGACTATGTGAATTCTATTTTTCAGTCTATTTGTGTGTTATATTAAATTTATTGATTTTTCACATATTGAAACAGCCTTGCATCTCTGGGATGTAATCAATTTGTCTTTAATGCATGATCTTAATGTATTCTTAAATTTTGTCTGCAATATTTTGTGTAGAATTATTGTGCCTTACTGAAAGGACCCTGCTATTTGAGGTTGCAGTACTCCCAGTGCAGATAGTCATTCTGAGCTGGATGTTAATGTGCAGTACCCCCTCTCCCCTTCATGGCCTCTGGCTCTTTACCTGACATCATCTGGAGAGGGTCTTTAGACATAGATGATGCTAAATATCTTTGATACATGGCCTTTGACACAGCTCCCTGCTAGCTCTTCCTTCCCCGTGACTATAGGATAATTAGGTAGTGTGTTCCCATTTGTATGATAGGAGCAGCATGCTATTTAATGCAAATAAATCATCCCTGAAGTACCTAATTTTAACCAATTATATATACCTATCTTTAGAGTCCCTTCCCACTTCCCAAGGGTATATAGCCTTTGGTCTCTGGAATTAAAGTTGAACTAACTCCTTGAAGTGCCTTCCAAAGTGTCTGATCTCTATCACCCTCATTGTCTTTCCAAGCTCTGTGCCTCATTTCCTGCTGGGCCTGCCTCCCTGGTGGGAAAAATTTCCCCAGGCAGTAGGAAAACCAAAGAGCCTGTGTTGAGTTATCATTATCTACTGTAAGGATCCTAATGTTTGGTCTCTTGAAAACCCAGAAATTTAGAATGTTTAATGTGCTTATGCGTGCAAAGCCTGTGTGTGTGTGTGTGTGTGTGTGTGTGTGTGTGTGTGTGTGTGTGTTCATGACAGAGGATCTCATGTATATGCTCATGTGGATGTCAGAGATCTACCTTGGATGTTGTTCTGATGTAGTGGAGATGACCACTAGGTTTTATTTGTTCTGTCTCATTCTTTTTATTTGTTGTATTTTGTGGTTCTTCTTAAAGTTGTTTTTTTTTTTAGTTTATTTTCCCACTACTATACATAAAGAGAGCTGCTTAATAAAATACTCAATATGTTGTTAGCACACAGTACATGACAGTCACTCAGCTGTGTCCCTGATAAGAATTGGAGACAGAATCATAACACTGATCTGGAAAAATACAGTTTATTGCATCTGAGAGTTGAGGTTGTTATGAAAAAGGAAGGAAGAGGGCAGTGATAAGGAGAAAAAAGAGATTAATGAGAAGGAAGGTGTGCAAATGAGAGACATGCATGGTAAAGGGAAGATACAGAAGAGTCAGCAGGAAGAGAGCACTCATAAAAATCTGCTCAACTGAAATAGAAGATAAAAGTCTACTATAATACAAACTCGAAAATACAAAAATTATTAAGAAGAAACCACATTCATTACTACTCTTTTCATAATATCCAGAAATTGGAAACAACCTAATGTTCCTCAATAGAAGATAAAGAAAATGTGGTAAATGTATGCAGTGGAGTATTGTTTAGTTATTAAACAAACCAAATGATGAAATTGTCCAGTAAGTGAATGAAACTAGAAAACAATCATCCTGAGTAAAATAACACAGACCAAGAGGGAGAAATTTAGTATATATTCACTAATGTGTGGATATTAGCTTTTAAGTCAATGATAACAAAGCTACAATTTATAGAACCACAGACATTAGGTAAAGAGTAATGGACTAGGCACGACATATAGACCTGTTAAAGAAAGGAATAGTATAAACACTTATGGAAAGATTGGGGGACTGGAAATGTAGGATCAAGTGGGAAGATGGGAAAGAGGATGTAAGGAAGAGAATATGGGGAGTGACAGCTAAAATCAAGGGCCATTTGAGGGGTAGTAGGGAAACCACATACAGGAGAAACTTCCTAAAATATATACATATATGAATGTCTAAATGAAATTGGCAAACAAAGAGGGAGACACAGTCCCTGCTGACCATCTCTTGTTATTAAATGAAGTACCCAGTATCAGGATCAGGTTTTTTCTAGTTGACTTGTCCAAAGGATTCTTATGGGAATCCACAAACAACCCAGACTGTTGCCAGGAAAATAGGTTAGTCCCCACAAGTGAATGCCAAGACACCACTGCTGAAGACAGCACCTACACAACTCATTGAACATGGAGATATGGAGCTGGAGCCTACAGAGAGCCTTCTCCCTACATACGAGCATCATTGGTACACAAAGATACTCCGAGAACTACCAAAGTAGAAACATAAACACCAACCCAGCCCCAAACCCTTGGACCAATAATCTGTCATGCCTGCAAGATATGCTAGGGCAATGGTGGCACAAAGCTTGTGGGAGTGACCAGCCAATATTGACATAAGGCTTACTTCACAAGATAGAATCCCTACTGGATGCTGCTCAGGTGGCCAAAAACCAGAGATTAGATAGCACAGAGACCTAAGGCCAACCCAATACTACTATTCTAAACAGCAAACAGAAAAAAAGTAGTAATAAAATTACTCATAATGATATTCTGTTATCCTCATAGATCCATCCCTTGCTCTGCCATGATCAGAAAAGATTCCTTTTGCAGCAGATAGGACAAATACAGAGGCCTATAGCCAGACATTAGGCAGAGAGAGAGAGTGAGTGACAGAGAGCGAGAGCTCAGAACACATAGCTGTAAATAGGATAAGTTTAGGGAACCACAGGGAAGAGGAAGCAGAAAGCATGGAAGAGCCAGATGGGATGGAAGATACCAGAAAATAAGGCCTTCTGAATCAGCATGAGCAATGCTCGTTTGACTCCACAGAGACTAAAGCATCATGCACAGGGCCTGCAAAGGTCTGAACTAGGTCCTCAGTGCGTATATTATGGCTTCCAGTTTAGTATTTTTAAGAATTTCTGAATATGCTAATAGGTCTCTGGCTCTTCTGTCTTCTCTTGAACCCTTTTCCTTTTGTTTGCTTGTATAATCTAATCCCAACGTGTTAGTTTTTGTTTTATTTTACTATATTTTATCTTGTTATATTTTATTTTGCTATTATCTCTTAGAAGCCTGTTTGTTTTCCACTGAGAGACAGAACTGGAGGATATCAGGGTAGGAGGGGAGGTGGAGAGGAACTAGGAAGAAGAGAAGCATGGGAAACCATAATCAGGATATATTAAGGGAGGAAAAATATTTTCAATAAAAGATAACATAGTAATTGGATGCAGTAAAATATTCTAATACATATTTGACAAATTACTATACGATATTACTGTATCATATTTACTTTTTAACGTTTAACAACTTTTGCATAGGGTGAATATAATTGCAATTGAACACAATAAGAAAACAGGCAAAGGTCTAGGAAGAAAAATGCCTGTAATTCATCTTTCATTTACTTTTTAATGACCTTAAAACCCAAATAAATGAATATCTATTATATAATGTAAGTGTAATTGGTTATATCTATTGATGTTATTTCAAATAAAAGAATTAAGTCAGTACATAGATTATAGTGCTAAAATTTAGTTCTAGGAGATATTTCTGCTGGAGGGGCCTTTGAAAGCATGTTCCAGATGGTGAGCAGAGATTATCACTTAAGAGAAATTTTTCATTAATATGAAAATGTGTTTTATGCAAACCTAATCTAATAACATCAAAAACAAAATAAGAACCAGTATTCAGAAGGGATTATTTTATTAGAATTGGTGATTGCTTTTGATTTTAGCTTGTAGCTACTATATTGATACCATATAACATGCCAACCAAAGAAAGCAGAAATTTAAATTTTTATCCTTCCACTTATTTGGTTTCCAAATAATGACACTTATTTTGATTTCAATAGAATTTTTTTATTTTATTTTTATTTTTTATTTTTTGGAAATGAGAAATGTTATGTTACTTACTTAGTTTGTTCCTTAGCTAGCTGGCTAGTTTGTTTGTTGATATTTTGAGATAAGCCCACATTAGATAATTTTGGATAGCCTAGAGCTTACTATGTATGTCAGGCTGGTCTTGAACTCACAAATCTGACAGCCTCTGGGATCAAAGTGGCATTCCACCATGAATGGGCAGAAAAATGCTATTTTAAATCTCATGTTTACTACTGTATCACTGAAAGGATAGTGAAATGCATTATTACATATGTAGTTTTAAAATTTTTATTTGTTCTGTCATTTTTCATGTGTATCTATATATTTTTTTGAAATTCTTTATTAATATTTTACTTTATTAACACTTTACTCACTTTGTATCCCCACTGTGGTTCCCTCCCTCTTCCTGTCCCAATCCCTCCCTTCCTCCACCCTCTGCCTGCATGTTCCTCCCCAAGTCCACTGATAGGGAAGGTCTTCTTTTCCTTCCTTCTGATCCTAGTCAATTAGGCCTCATCAGGAGTAGCTGCATTATCTTCTTTCTGTGGCCTGGTAATGCTGCTTCCCCCTCAGGGGGAGGTATTTAAAGAGCAGGCCAATCAGTTTATGTCAGAGACAGTCCCTGTTCCTATTACAATGAAACCCACTTGGATCCTGAACTGCCATGGGCTACATCTGTGCAGAAGTCTTAGGTTATCTCTATGCGTGGTCCTTGGTTGGAGTATCAGTCCCTATACAGAAAGGCAAAGAGGATGGACATCAGAAGAAGGAGAAAAGAGGGAACAAATCAGAAGCCTGCCACAGAGGACCTCTGAAAGGCTCTGTCCTGCAGATTATCAAAGCAGATGCTGAGACTTATGGCCAACTGTTGGGCAGAGTGCATGGAATCTTATGAAAGAAGTGGGAAACAGTAATATCTGGAGAGAACAGGAACTCCTCAAGGACAGCAACAGAACCAAAAAATCTGAGCACAGGTTCTTTCCTGAGACTCATACTCCAACCAACTCTACATTTTTAATCAAAGTCTTGTCTGCCCACTATCACATCTTATTCTATTAACCTCCTATCAAATCATTTATTCTTCTCAAGTCTCATCACACTCATCCACTCTGCTACCGTGTGTGTGTGTGTGTGTGTGTGTTCCACGTTAGTTGATCAGCATTGTCAGCATGAGCATGCTTGTGGGTTATTTATTGCATCTAGAGGGGCTTTCTCTTCCCCTTGCAATAATTAGCTGTCTGTAGCTCCTGTTAGAGGCCGTAGCTTACCTGAGCTTCTCTCCCATCTTGAAAAGCTGTTGACAGATGCTGTTGACAGACCCATGCTTCTGCAGGTCTTATGAAGGTGGGCACTGCCGCTATGAGTTCTCGGGTGTGACTCATATGAGCACAAAATATTATAGCATTTCATGGTAAGTCACACATTTGTATATAGACACAAATTTTTATATAGTGACTTATTATGCAATAACAGATGGGTGTCTGATAGGACTAGAAATCTCGATTTTTTAATTAAACTAGCGAATCATTAAATTAATTCTTGACTTAAATTACTTAATTATTAAATTAATTTGTCGCTTTAGTAGACCAATATAGATGCATTCTGATTCATTAATACAATACTACTTCTTTTTTTTAACTTTTATTAATTACACTTTATTCATTTTGTATCCCCCCATAAGCCCCTCCCTCCTCCCCTCCCGTTTCTGCATACATACCCCTCCCCAAGTCCACTGATAGGGGAGGTCCTCCTCTCCTTCTTTCTGATTTTAGTCTATCAGTTTTCATCAGAAGTGGCTGCATTGTCAGGGTTCTAGGTTATCTCCATGGATAGTCCTTGGTTGGAGTATGAGTCTCTGGGAAGTTCCCTGTGTTCAAATTTTCTTGTTCTGTTGCTCTCCTTGTGGAGTTCCTGTCCTCTCCAGCTCTTTCTTTTTTTTAATTTTATCTACGTGTGTGTGTGTGTGTGTGTGTGTATGTTTCTGAGTGAGTGTGTGTCTCAGTATTCAGGTAGCCACGGAGGACTGAAGAGGACCTCATATCTCTGGAGCTTGAGCCGGGTGGTTGTAAGCTTTGGAACTGGATGCCAGGACATAAACTTGGGTCTGCAACAAGAGCTCTGAGCTCCTAGACTAACTTTCCAGGTTGCTTTGAAAGCAGTAGTAAACATGTAGACCCCAAATCAGCACTACCTTAAGACCTTAGCATGTTTAGACTAGGATCTCTCAGGTTTACCAAACTAGGAATTCTTTTTATTTTAACATTATTATTTTTAGAAGGTATATTTTGATCATATTTTTCTCCTCCTTCAACTCCTAAATCCTCACCACCCTACCCACCCATTGTTGTCTTCTCTCTCTCTTAAAAAATAAGAGGGAAAAAAAACAAACTAAAGTATTACTAAGACAAAAAAATCAAAACAAACACAGTGCATTTTTTATTGGCCAACTGCTCCTGCAAGGCCTGCACCTGAGTGTCGCTAATATACCCACTGACTCTCCATGTCAGAAAAGCGATATTCCTTTTCCTACAAGGTATCATTGCAAATAGATTCTTGGTTAGGGGTGGATTTTCAGCTCTTCAGGCTTTTGTTTTGGAGTGGTTTGGACCTGGGCAGATCTTGTGTATACTTAGTTTCATTTATTTGTAAATTATTTATGTGACTGCAATCAACAAATATCAAAGATCCTGCATCAACAAATATTAAAGATAACACCATTTTTTATTATATTATCTGCTTTAGTCATAGTACTATTACCCCTACAATATATCTGAATCAACTTAAAGTAGGAAAGGTTTACCAATGTGTTACAATGTGACTCATGAATTCATAGATTTCTCTCCATGGCTGCTTAGATCCTTATGGAAGCAGAGCATCATAGCAGCACTTACACTAACATGATGCTGCTCACTCAAGGTGTACATAAAGGGAGAAGGAAGAATAAGATACCAGAGTCCCTCATGACTGTGGTTATGTGACTGGATCCCCCATATTTCTAATTGTTGCCCTAGAAATCACAGTGCTTCATGGGTTCCACGTATTGCCACAATTCCAGAACTGTTCTCAGATGTGGCAGGGACTGAACTAAGGATGAATTCATGACAACTATACTTACAATCAAATGGACAATGTAGTCATCATTTTAGAGAGATGTGTGATTTAAATGATAGGCTTCTTTTCCATGCTGTCCCAAGTTGTAATACTTCTTCATAATGAAAATAAACACACTGCCATATTTTAATATAATCTTTTCTAAAATCTAGCTAAAATATGTTAGAAAATAGTATCACACCAATTCCTTTTTCTTTGTTTTTAATTAGCTCCCTAAAAATCTCACACAAAGTGTATTCACTGTATTCACCACCCTCTTCCTCCTCCTCGCAGACCCAACTCTCTCTTCTGTGCCCATCAAACAATTTTCTAACCCAGAAAATGTAATGTGTTCTGCCTATAAGTTCTTGAATGTGTAGCTTTCCTCTGGAGCTTGGTCCACCTACCAGGGGTCAAAACTTTAAAGAAAACCGAGTCTGCCTTTCCCAAGAGCTATCAAGAGCCAAGAGCTTCTCAGTTGGGGGACAGATTTTTGAGCCCAGCCCCCACTCTCTACTGGAATTTTGTTTAGCTTGAGATTGCACAACTTTTGTGCATGCAGGTCACAAGTGCTGTGTTTTCCTGTTGCTACTTCCCCACTGTGTACACAAAACACTATTCCCTGTAGTCAGCCACAGTCTCTGACTCTTACATTCACTCCCTCTTCTGCAATGATCCCTAAGCTTTTAGTAGGGAGTGCTGAACATGCCACAGTTTCTAATTTTTTATACTCTGACCAATTATCTCTCTGTCAATCACATCTGCAGCAGTTTTGAGATTAAAAGTGCACTGACCTATGAGTATGATAAAAAGTTATTAGAACTCATTTTAATATTAGGACTCATTTTAGCAGTAGGTTAAATTTTTATTTTTTATTTTTATTTTTTTTGTGAATCGTCATTTTGCTTGGCAATAGAAAATGAAGTTTCTCATCTCGTTTTACAAAAATGCCTTTAGTGACTATATTTCAACTTGTTATACAAAATAGCAAAAAATTATCCTACTTGGCTGATTCAAATAACATTAAGTTAAAACAAACCTAAAGATAAAAACCAATATTTGTGCTTAAAATAAAAGCCAAGAGTGAAGAAGACAACTGAAGATGTTTTTACAGAGAACAAATATTCCTCTTATGGCACAATGCAGATGAAAGTGTAATCAATTTTTTTAATGAATTAATAACTACCAATGCTTTCTCATGTTACTTTCTGCAAAGTACCTAATGAACAGGAGAGAAGTTTCTAAAACAGAGCAGTCAGCACATTCCAAAGGTGTAGTTCCTGTTTAAAAGGCATTATAAATAGTACAAGGCTGTTCGTTGATAATGAACACGTTTTCCTTCTTCTACTTTTAGAAGAAATTGTTAGATTTTTTTATCTAGAGAAACAAAAATAACATAAAAATTACCTTACATCCCTTGCCTCTTTTCTTACTTCCCTTCCAAACAGTCTTACATACCCATTCTGGCTCTCTTTCAAATCAATAGCCTTTTTTATCATTACTTGTTCAGTCTGTATAATGTTACTTATGTGAATATGCTTCCAGGACTGATACCATATAACCAATTCTATAGGCTCTTCCCTAGTGAAGAATATTTCTCCTACACTCAGAGTTACTTAGTTTCTTTTAGTTCATTCCCTTTGTTTTGTTTTCTTTGTTTGTTTGTTCTTGTGGGAGTTTTACTTTTTTTAATTATTTTTATTTTTATTAATTACAGTTTATTCACTTTGTATCTCCCTGTGCCTCCCTCCTCCCCTCTCAATCCTACCCTCCCTCTTCCCCACCTGTGCCCCTCTCCCAGTCCACTGATAAGGGAGGTCCTCTGATCCTAGTCTATCAGATCTCATCAAAAGTGGCTGCATTGTCTTCTTCTGTGGCCTGGTAAGGCTACTCCTCCCTCTGGGGGAGGTGATCAAAGAGCAGGCCAGTCAGTTCAGTATCCAAGTGGATTTCATAGTAATGTTCTTGTGTTTTTGAGACAAGATCGGTTGCTGGGATCTGAAGCTTACAGGTTGGGCTACTCTTGTCAGCCAAGGAACTCCAGTTTCCCTGTCTCTACATCCTCAGTGCTAAGATTACAATGGTGCACTTAAAAACTTTTCACTAACAACCAAATCTATTTTTCAAATGTTGGCATAGGCTAGAGAAGCAATAAGGTATAGTTCATTAACTGGTAAACAGAGCATAATTTCTTCATCTAAAGGTCAGCTGCTCTCAGCTTCAAGCACTTGTGGATAGGTGGAGACAAAAATCTCAACATTGCTTAATTATTTAACGTTCCAAATGGTATCCAACTATTCACATGGAAGCTTCATTTATAAATACTCATACTGAAGTCAAACACTTTTAAATATTTGGTTGCGTGTAACAATGTCTCGTTTTAGACATGTGAATTTATTATAGGACCACAGAAAACACTCTTGTTCTCAGCAGTCTGTCCTGAATTGATCTCTGCCTTCCCAATGTAGGATACCTAAGCTAGAAACATGACCTAAATAGGACCAATCAGACTGGAGTGAGTGATTTGGTTTTATAAGAGATTCTCACATATACAGATACTCAGATTTTTTTAGAATAAGCCATCTTAAAAGGAATCAGAGGAAGTAGAAAGTTCAACTCTTTCTGGAGTGGGCTGGTGAACTGATTTTTAACCATTTTCAATTTTTAGGTACTCTCCTAAAGTTTTTCATCATTTTTTCTCACAATTCTTCAGAGTTGAAATTTTTCCTATATGTAAAATGAACAGAGCAAAAAATAATCCAGCAAGAAAGACTTAATTTAGATGGAGCATCCAATCCTTTGGTTAGGATACAATTCCCTTGTCTTTGTCTATGTGGATGTGAACAAGGACAAAGTCGAAGCTTCTAAAAGCTAGTTGAGGTAAGACTATTTTTGTTGGTGATTTTATGGCTGTAGGGAATACAGGTGCCACTGGAACTTGGTGTTTCTAGGGATTAGACTTGGAGAAGATTTTGTGCACAATGAGAGGTTCCATTATTAATCAAACACACAAATAGGAATGTGGCTATGGTTCCTGAAAAGGCCAAAAATAGAAGAACAGAAATTCATCTATTCTTCAAAAATCAAAGCTTCAGTTTAAGATGAGGTCCATGACCCAACATTGGGGTCAGTGCCACCACGACAGCCCTCCAGACCAGTCTTAAATGACTGTATCCTTATTCTCTCTGTTCTCACTTTTCCCTTCTGAGTCTTCACTTATCCTTGACTGTTTAATTTATACATGGATGAAGGTATATTAAATGGCTTGGGCTATTTTATCTTAAATTTTCCCCTTTTATTTCTTTTTAAGAAATGAAAAAAAAAAAAAAGCACAGCCTGCTCTCAAGAATCTTAGCTGCAGAGACTTCATTTCTCACCTGCTTTTCTGCCAGCTCATGCTGACTAAAATCTTACATTTCTGTCAATTCTTTTGTTGTCTCTGGAGAAAAATCTGGAAATTTATTCACTTCTTAAATTTATTTTTGAATTTTTCTCTAAAAAGAAACTTTTCTAAAAGATCTCTACTTGTCATTTAAATGTTTGTCACCACACCACCAGCACAAATTCATTAGGGACAATGCTTAGCATATCCATGCTCTTCATCACAGATGTGTGGCAGTTATAACACACGCACATACACTCACACTGCTTTGGGTGAGAACTCTTGAGAAACCTTGAGGGGATTTGCAGGTTTGGGGGATTAGGTGTATGATAGTTTGCATTGTATAAGGGAACCTGTTGCAGATGTTGAGGCAAGCAGAGATTGTACTTTTGTTGTCTTGTTTCTGTTGCGTATCTATTAGACGAACAAGGTGTTTGCTTCCATCCACCAGCCTCCTTAAAGATGGCTCTTTGTTAGCCATAGCGGGTCTGGTGAACATGTATTTGAAGTCCACCATTACGTGGACCGAACCTACTTGTAAATTATAAGGAGAATATCTATCATTACCTCGAGCACGGCAAAGGCCCAGATGAGCCAGTATGCTGTGAGTGTTCCGTTGTTCTGTCTGCCTGCTGCATCTCTGGTTACTGTCTTATGGAAAATACTTTATCCACCTGCCTCTAACTAGACTGTGATGGATCCAGACAGCAAGTTAGTCTCAGCTTTGTCTCTTCTTATCTAAGCAACTTGGTTAGCTTAAAGAAGATGAAGACCGAAGGGGAAATATGAAATGCAATTCTGAGTCACTGCCTCAATTAAGCTTCTTTGGGTTTGCTACCATTTCAGCGTTTTCTGCTAAGACAGACACTAGGGATGCTGATTCTGCCTAAAAACTTTTTCGCTATGAATGAAATGAGAGTTGCCCTTTCAGTGTTTGTTGTTTGATTGAATAATGGGAAAAATGTTCTCAGCTTGTCCTCAAGTGTGATGCAAAAATCACAGCTCTCACCTCGATGAGATGACCATGGCCCAGGAACACAGATTTAGGGTGCCACAAGTTATGCATTAAAATGTAGAAACAGCTTCATGAAGTTTTTACAGCAACAAAACCAAAAGGTCATAAATCATGAGACGTCTGAGGCACATTTGTGGAAACATCAGAAATATCAAGAATGGAAGGGAGAGAAATCTCAGCTGTGCTCTCTGACGTGGATCTGTTGACATTCTTTGCTTTGGGGTAGTGGGATCTGGTGGTAAACTGATTCAGTACATTCCCAAAGGTTTTAACTGCTGGTCTCAGAATAGCAGATTCCGCACAGAGATGAGCAAGGCATGGGTACTTAGGGAACTAAATATGGCTCAAAATAAATTGTAATTAGGCTCTTTTTCTGTCTGCTTCTTACTGCTGCAAATAATGCCATGACCACAAGCAAGCTGAAAGGAAAGGGTTTACTTCAGGTTGTGAGTTAGACTCCATGACGGAAGGAAGGACAGAAACTGATTCAGAGGCCATGGAGAAATGCTGCTCACTGGCTTGCTTTCCAGAAACTGCCCCAAAGCTTTGCTGAATGCCAACTGCAAATGAGATTCTGTCCTCCCAAATGAATCTAGCTTGTATAAAATTGACAAAAAAAAAATTTAAAAAATTAATTTTTTTTTAAATTGCCAGTGTGGCTGTGGGCCTGTGATATTTCAATACTTCAATGAGCTATTGCAGACACTAATGCTTTCCAAGAAGTCTCGTTCACAAAGAGCGATATAGAAAGCCCGAGTAAGGCAACTATAAATGTATGGATGCATACACAATTATTTTTGTTTGCTTGTGTTATTTTTCTATATTTGAAAAATTCATAGCTTACAATGATTTTGTAAATAGTATTCATTTTTAGCAGAATTCAAACATTTGCTGTTTCCTTACCGAATACATTCAAAATCTTGAAATTGTAATATTTTCACCTCATAGTTACTTGCACAAGTAGGATAAGCACCTGTCTTTTTTTTTTTTCCTTCCTAAAAACAGCCAGCTTAGAAATTCTTACTATAATACCAAAACTTGGCTTGAAGTCATGGTTTCGAGTATGATTAGATAACTTCAAAGAATTAAGGTTGACAGCATGGTGTTAAGTTCCTTTGAAAGCATCTGCCTGATAACCTTATGCGTAGTCCCTACAGTTGCCTTATAGACAGATAAAAGTTGTCACCTCATGACAAGCGTAAGAAGATCAACATACCTTAAAGTAATCAAGAAAAGAGCAATTCAGCAGGTGTTTCAGGTTGAATGTGACCGAGATCTCTTGGCTTAGTCTTCTCTTTTTAAAAACATTTTGAAAGTCAAATCTGAAATTTCTTTTGGAAGATTATGTAGAGAAAATCAGAGTCCACATTAGTATTGTAGATAAACTGATGTTAATTCTTAGGTTATGTTTAATGAGAATGAACTTTATTTTCAAATAGTTGTCTTTATTTGACTACAATACAATGGGATAACTTGTGGAGTCCATTCTAAAAGCATATGCTTCATTATTTCCAGCACTGTCTCTAAGAGTCTACAATAGCTATGGACCCTCCATTCTAAAGGCAGTGTGATTTCTTAATAAAGTCCATGTGAAACTAAGACAATTCTAAAAGTTTGAAATCATACCATCAATACTCAAAGTGGGTGAAAGCAGTAATCACTTGATGCTGTCTCAGGCAGAAGGCTCTAGTAGGGAATGGAAAACCACAGGTGTGCTAGAACCAGACCTTAGCTGTTTTGCTATTTTTTTACTTCACTACTTAAAATTTCGAAGATCTTCATAGTGTAGGTCTCATTTACTCATGTTTAAATATGATCATACTTATATCCATCTTGAGTTATTTTATGGAGGAAGATTAATAAGGGGTTTTTATAATTTTTATTTTTTATATTAATCACAGGTTATTTACTTTCTATCCCAGCCATAACCCCCTCCTTCATTCCCTCCCAATTCTACCCTCCCTCCCTCATCTCCTCCCTCCTCCTTTCCAAGTCCACTGATAGGGGAGGTCCTCCTCCTTTTCCATCTCACCCTAGCTTATCAGGTATCATCAGAACTGGTTGCAATGTCCTCCTCTGTGGCCTGGCAGGGCTGCTCCTCCCTGCAAACTTCTTACATCCACCTGTCTGCCCAAACAAAACCAGGCTCCCTCCTCTGTCAGTATGGTTTCAGAGCTCTGAGCCTCCATTCTCTTCTGATCATGGAGCAGCTGTCTCACTTCGTGGCTTTCCAAAAAAAAAAAACAAAAACAAAAAAAAAGCAGCTTTTTAAAAAGAGCTGTAATTTAAGCTGCTAGAACAGTGTTTTATTTTATTTTATTTTATTTTATTTTATTTTGTTTTATTTTATTTTATTTTGTTTTATTTTATTTTATTTTTTTCTTATTGGTTACATTTTATTAACTCTGTATCCCAGCCCTGTCCGGCTCCCTCATTCCCTCCCAATCCCACCCTCCCTCCCTCATCTCCACCTCGCCCCTTTCCAAGTCCACTGATGGGGGGGGGGACCTCCTCCCATTCATCCAATCCTGTTTTATCAGGTATCTTCAGGACTGGCTACGAAGCCCTCCTCTGTGGCCTAACAGGACTGCTCCTCCCTTGGTGGGTGGGGAGGTCAAAGAGCCAGTCATTGAGTTCCTGTTAGAAATAGTCCTTGTTCCCCTCACTATGGGAAACCAATTGGTTACTGAGCTACCACAGGCTACATCTGAGCAGAGGTTCTAGGTTACATTCATAAATGGTCCTTGGTTACATGTCAGTCTCTGAAAAGACCCTGTGCCCAGATATATTTGGTCCTTGTGGAGCTCCTAACCTTTCCCCATCATACTAATTCCCCTTCTTTCATATGATTCCCTGTACTCTGGCGAAGGTTTGGTCATGAGTCTTTGTATCTGCTTTGAAAACACTGCTAGTTAGAGTCTTTCAAATGCTCTCAGTAGACTCCTGTCATACGTTCAATGCACATCCCATCTGTCTTTCTAAAAGAGGATTGATCATCTTACCCCATGTCCGCTCACTTGATAATCTTTTTTAGGTGTATAGATTTCATTATGTTTATCACATCTTATAGGTCTATATAAGTGAGTATATACCGTGTTTGTCTTTCTCCTTCTGGGATAGTTCACTCAGAATGATCTTTTCTAGATCCCACCATTTGCCTGCAAATTTCATGATTTCCTCCTTTTTGATTGCTGAGTAGTATTCCATTGTGTAAAAATACCACAATTTCTGTACCCATTCCTCCATTGATGGACATCGGGTTGTTTCCAGGTTCTGGCTATTACAAATAAAGCTGCTATAAACATGGTTGAGCAAATATCCCTTTTGTGTACTTGAGCGAAGTTTGAGTATATACCCAGCAGTGGTATAGCTGGGTCTTGAGGAAGCACTATTCCTAATTGTCTTAGAAAGCGCCAGATAGATTTCCAGAGTGGTTGTACCACTTTACATTCCCACCAGCAGTGGAGGGGGGTTCCCTTTCTCCACAACCTCTCCAGCATGTGTTGTCACTTGAGTTTTTCATCTTGGCCATTCTGATGGGTATAAGGTAAAATCTCAGGGTAGTTTTGATTTGCATTTTCCTGATGGCTAATGATGTTGAGCATTTCTTTAAGTGTTTCTCTGCCATTCGATATTCCTCTACAGAGAATTCTCTGTTTAGCTCTGTTTCCCATTTTTTAATTGGATTACTTGTTTCTCTGCTTTTCAGCTTCTTTAGTTATTTGTATATACTCGATATTAGTCCTCTGTTAGATAAAGGGTTAGTGAAGATTCTTTCCCAATCTGCAGGCAGTTGTTTTGTTTTGATGACAGTGTCCTTTGCTTTACAGAAGCTTTTCAGTTTAATGAGCTCCCATTTATTGATTGTTGCTATTAGAGCCTGTGCTGTTGGTGTTCTGTTCAGGAAGTTGTCTCCTGTGCCAATGAGTTCTAGGATGTTCCCCACTTTTTCTTCTAATAGATTTAGAGTATCTTGTTTTGATCCACTTGGACTTTAGTTTTGTGCAGGGTGATAAATATGGATCTATTTTCATTTTTCTGCATGTAGACATCCAGTTGGACCAGCACCATTTGTTGAAGATGCTGTCTTTTTTCTATTGAATGGTTTTGGCTTCTTTGTCAAAAATTGAGTATTCATAGGTGTGTGGGTTTATTTCTGGGTCTTCTATTCGGTTCCATTGATCCTCCTTTCTGTTTTTATGCCAATACCATGCAGTTTTTATTACTATTGCTCTGTAGTACAACTTGAGATCGGGGATGGAGATACCTCCAGATGATCTGTTATTGTACAGGATTGTTTTGGAGATTCTGGGTTTTTTGTTTCTCCATATGAAGCTGAGAATCTTTTTTTTTCAAGGTCTGTAAAGAATTGAGTTGGTATTTTGATGGGAATTGCATTGAATCTGTAGATTGCTTTTGGCAGGATGGCCATTTTCACAATGTTAATCCTACCAATCCATGAGCTAGAACAGTGGTTTTTAAAGAGCTGTAATACTTGTTGCAGAGAAACTCCTTTTTCCTGAACCCTTGGCTGAACTGGAGATCTTGTCTGTTCTGTGTCTCGTTCTGTGTCCGGACCTTCTGTGAGACTCAGAATGACAGATTTCTATATTCTTAAATTGTGAACCAAAATAACTGAACCAAAATAACCCTTTAAGGTGGCTTCTTGTTATGGCAATGAGAGAAGTAGCTAACAGAAGTTTCCTCATTAGTCTATCAGAAAAATGGATATTAAAATGGATATTGATATTTAAATATTGTCAACAACACGTGAGTTCAGTAAACAAGTTCAAGCCCCTTGTACTTCCAGTCACATCACGAGTGACTGGAAGTACAAAAAGTCCTTTACATCCCTGGAAATCCTTACTCAGGCTCATATTACAGCTATTTGTTCAAGCAGCCATGTCACCTGGGAGCCTGGACCCTTGACTCTTTGTCTCTGTCAGTCAACAATAATACTTGGTACAATGTTTCTCCCACAACTCTGAAAACTAGTTCTATTTGTTCTTGCTCCCTGGAGATCCAACCTGTGGTTTGTTACTTGTAACAGCAGTTTGGGGCAATAAGAGAATAGTGTTGGCTACCTGTCTGGGGTCAGAGAGGAAAATAGCATCTTCCACAATACATAAAATAGTACTTCACATGAAGCCTGAGGATAAAAGACAGAGTGACCATTGAGGGTATTTTTTTTTAATTTCCTACACCTTCTTAAACTATTTTATGAAGAATGTGTTAGATTTTGAATATTGGCAAATGCAATTTATCTCTAAAAACATTTGCTTAAAACTCAATCTAATGACAAATGTTTTTAAGAAGTTAATTATGATGAATAGAGCATATTTCTATTAATTATAAACTATAACTGAACTGTATTTGAATTACATTCATGATTGGGATAAAAATGCTTTTCAATGACTGGTTGAGCTAATTAAAAATATAAGGGAATGAGGGATCAGGACATGGCTGGGATACAGAGTTAATAAAATGTAACTGATAAGAAAAAAATAAAATTAAAAAAAATATATATGCTTGCATTACTTTGATCAGGCTGCTGTAATAGAGTATCATAGATTGGGTGGATTAAAGATGGGCATTTGTTTTTTACATTCAAGATAAAAGGAAGTACAAAACCAAGATGTGCTTGATGTCTGTTCAGCTCTTCTCATGTTGAAGATGTGGTCCTTCTTCTGGTTTGAAGATGGCTCCTTTCCTGTGCTTTCCCTCTGTGGTTCTCTACATATGCTGCCTGTGTCTAGCCCTCTTCTCCCGGTGATACTATGTCAGTCATGAAAGCCTTATGCTTACTTCTTTATCTAACCACAATTACCTTACACTATATTCATACCTAAAAGGGCTCACATGTTTTACACTGACTCAGCATGGTAGTATTTGCAGGGTGCACTCAATCTAAGCCATTCTAACCCAGGCACTCAAAATTTATGTGCTTCTTGCTGACATCCTCAAATCCCACCAATCCTTACCTCAGGAAAATGTTATTTCTGAAATGAAAAGTTTTCAGAACAATTAAATTTTATATCACGAGACTTTAGGAACTATTCATCCTGAAGCAAAATTTCTCCCAAGTTTTGAATATGAAAAGTAACAAAGAGGGGTATGTGCAAGAGTTTAGAGGGAGGAAAGGAAAGGGGAAATGAAATAATTTCATTAATCATAAAAATAATACTAATCTTTAAAAAAATGAACTTTTAAAAGTAGAATAGTAGATAAGAATGAACATGTGTTCTTCTAAAGGGGAAGGAAAACAAACAGGGAGTGATAGCAGTTTCTAAGCAGTTTAAAACTAGCAAAGTAGACACATGCTTCAATAACGATTCTCTCTAGCCTGATACTCTGCTTTCTACATAGTTGCAAAGTATCCTACCTTCCAATTTCTATTGGTTCTGCATTCTTTCCCAGAATGTTCTTGTTAGCCCTTCCCAATGCTTGGATCAGAAGCTCTCTAGCTTGTTGGAAATTCAGCATTGGTCCTAATAGGCTGTAGATTGCCTTCAAGGTATGTTTCCTTTTTCTTGACGACAGTTTACATTTCCCTCTAACGGGCTTGATTGTGTAGGCATGTAATTCCTAGCAAGTCTATTTTTGTGTATACCCCCTTTTTTTTAAGCTTCAGAATCTGAGAGCACAATCCTATTTCCATTTGTGATCTCCATTGAAGTGCACCTCACTGGCTGCTCAGCATCATCTTTAAAATTTCTTCAGAATATATTTTCTCCCCTGTTGTAAGATGGTATCTCAGAGCTCCTATTGCTGTGACAAAACATCATGACAATAAGAAATGTGTATACTAAAGAGTTTATTTGGCTTATCGCGGTCCAGGATGAAAGGAAGTCAGGCCAGGAACTTGAGATGTGGACCTAGAGGCAGGAACTAAAGCAGAGGACATAGAGAAGTGGTGATTACTGGCTTGTTCTTCATTGTTTGCTCATCTTGCTTTCTAATACAACTCAGGACCACCTGTCCAGTGTTGTGACCATTCACAGGGACTTGAGCAATGTTTTCCCAGAGCAATTGTTAATCAAGACAATACCCCACAGACTTGCCTGCAGGCCTTTCTTCTAGAGGCATTCTCTCCATTAAGATTCCCTGTTCCCAGGTATGCCTAGCTTTGGATCATGCTGACCAAACCAAGCAGAACAGATGGATAGTCTAAGAGTCTTAGAAATCTTTAACATTTCACCATCTATTACTCTGTCTCCTTTGACACTTAACCAGGAGCAGTCAGAAGGGGCAGGAAACTGAGCCAAGTTATTTGCTTCACAATCTTCTATAGATACAGGTACCACTACTGTCTGCAAAACACAAAAGAAAACTGTCAAAAGTTTTTGCCCCTTAATAACAATTGACTTTTCTCCAGTTTTCTTAATGAAACCTGATAACAATAACTACTAAAATGTGTGTTTCTGGATTGCACTGAATCCCTCTCATCCTTTTACTCACACAGTCCCCAATCACTTTGACATGAGTAAGTATTAGTTACAGAGGCATTCCACTTCTCAGGAGAAAGCCAAAGATCTGCTTTGGTTCTTATGCCTAAATGCCAGAGGTTTAAGCAATACATCCTTATTACCCACTGTTTTGTAAGATGATAAAGCCAATATCATGTTTTGTCTGATTTATTTCCTAGTGTATATCCTTTCTAAATTGCAAACATTCTTGGATAATAATAGTATTCCTATAGGCTTTAGGTCATTGTAACTTCATCTAACCATCTAACCATCCCTAACTTACCAACTCCCAATAACACAGTGTTAGAAGTTGAAGCTTCAAATACGAATCCACGCGAGATGGAATTCAGTTATTCACTGTAAGTCTGATGTTTTCTAAACACAACTGTGTGTCCTGTTCTGGGTGCCAAGGCTGAGGCTTCCACGTTACCAGAGTGGACTTCTTGTGCTGTTAAGAAGCACTGAGTGCAAGGCCTAATATTAGAAAGTAAATATCATAGTGTTTAAAGGAAAAGTTGTTTTATCAATGGATAGTACACTGTGCAAATACAAAGAACAAGAACTGAGTGTGGACTTATTCAAAGAGTTTATTTATCAGATAATGTGTTTTCAAATGAAGAAAACCAATAATTTTGAACAAATATAATCATCTTTTTCACAAAGGAGAAATTTTTATTAAAGCAATTTAATAAAGACAACATTCATATTAAAACATTGTAAGTTAAAATATTCACAGGAAATGAGAATACACTAATAAGATACAGATTTGTTTTTTTGTTGTTTTTTTTTTCTAGGCAGAGCACAATGACACATACTTCTTTATGGTAACTACCTTCTCTTGAGCTAATTTCCATCTCTTAAATATTTATAAGTTTGCATTGATGAGTAACAATACACATGTATGTGCTTTCAGTTTCCTAAAATACATAAGGAAATATATAGTTCTAAGAATAAAAAACCTGTATGGTATTGAATTTACCTCTTGCTTATTATTTCCTGTTTTCATATAGACAACAGAAAGTAAGCAAGGTTTTGCTGAGTGATTTGGCTTTTTCTCTGTATGGTTTACAAATATCTTTAAAGCTGGCTGAATGTTCAAAGTTTATTTATGTATCAATTTAAAGTGTATATTTTGTGCTATCTCAGTTACACAATTAATGATTAATGTAGTTATTGTCAAAATACTTGTCAGAGAGATGTCTAGTGATTTTATGATGACTTAGTTCTCTTATAGATAGATGCCCAGATTATTTGGGAAGTGAAAGAAATAGGAGAAAACAGATTTTAGAGTGATGCAAGAAAGGAGAGCTCGTTAATCAACTTTGTATTGACAGGTCGATATCAGTGCAGGTTTGTGGAGCTTAATCTGTGTCCCCATGTCTGAGAGGCAGTTATAAGTGTGAGTCACAGTATCACAGCATTCAAGTGCAAAAGAATAGGATTACTTTTTAATTTCCCATCGGCATTGGTTAAGGGCAGTTACATGCACAGCCTCATAATCCTTCCAACAAGCTACAAGGCTGGAGAAGTAAGTCACATAACAAAAGAAAACTGAAGCCAGAGAATCGGGATTGTTGGTATTTGTGATGACTGACAAGTTAAGTGCCTGGCACCCTTGGGTAGATAGGGGGACAGGGAAGAAACAATTCTATTTGTGTTCAGTTTTCACTAATATTACAAAAGACAGCTAATCCAGAAAATATTACTAAATCTAAAAGTTTGTATCCTCTTAACTAAAACGATTTTTATAGAAATAATATTATTCCTCAGGAAAAAAAAAATGTCTTAGAAAGCACTATGGTTAGTGCTAATTACCAACTTGGAAGGATCTGGAACCACTGTGGCGACAAGCTTTCTCTCGTACAACTTGCGAGAGATTACTGGATCTCTGGAATTGCCTATGAAAAACTGAGATTAGATTTGAAGCAGGAAGACCCACAGTAAAAGCACACGGCACATTCCCCGGGTGGTTGTCCTGGACTGTATAGGAAGAAGAATCCTAGTTGAAAGTAAGCAGCTTTCCATCACTAGTTCTTGACTGTGGATACAATATGACCAGCTTCCTCAAGCTGCCTTCCACTATAACTTCATCATGATGAATTACACCTGGAACTATGAGTAAAATGATCTTTCTTTAAGTTTCTTTGGCCAGAGTATTTTTCTACAGCTGGAAAAAAAAGCAACAAAACAAACAAGCAAAGGAAAGGATTTTAAAAGTACAAACTAATTAGAATTCCAATGAGCAAAACTATCTAGTACTATAGAAGTTGCCACGCAATGTCTGCATCATTTTGTCTTTAAGACAGCTTTGTCCCAGCATTCCTCTGCAGTAGAAGTCACATGACAGTTATTTTCAGCCTAAATACTCTTCCTCAGGATTTTCTTTCTTTATTCAGGACTGATATTACCGTTTAACTATCACAGAGTGTGTAGGAAGTTTTTGACAAAAGTTCTTTGTCATGGGGTTCCACATTCAGATTATATGATGTTGATATTTTCTTCTGTAATGATGATGGAGTTCTTACCTGAGGTTCAATAAGTATGTGTCTCTCTTTATTCAATCAGGATCACAGCTCCTATGAATTTCAGAACTTAGTTTTTAATTTCTCATTACAGACTGATGAAAAATCTATTTCATTACAAAATACTTTTATGTCCAAAGAGAAGAAACTCACCAAATCCCAGGACAACAAGGGAAGTCAGAATGGAGGATGTCGAGGTAATCGTTTTGCGCACTGTGTAAAAGTTGCCTTTGTATTATTCAAATGTTGATTTCTGTTTGGGCAGAGAGCTGAGTACTGTCCAGACTTTGGTATTGTTATTTTTAATGGATCATCACCTGTCTTAGTATTTTGTAAACATACACCTCCCTCACCTTCTGAGTAATTTAATAAAGAGCTGACAGCCTATAACTGGGCAGGAGAGAAAAGGTTAGACTTCCAGGCAGAGACTGGGGAAATACCACAATTTCTTCTTTTCCCTTAGATGCTCTTCTGTGTTTATCAGGAGAGTTTGGTCTTAACATTCAGCTTAAAATTACTGACATCCTCCTCCCATTTGATCTGTTATTTGGGTATTTAGTTTAGATTTACATAATTTTGCCCAACAAGTAAAAAAAGAACACTTGTAACACACACACTCTTTCTCATGCTAAATTGATAATTCCTGATATCAACCAGAAGCAAAGAATTTGTCTCATTTTAATAGTTTCCTCATTCTATGCCTGTATTTCCTTTTCTCTACTGTGACTTTCTGAGTGACATTTCCATAACGACCACAAATCACAATCTCAAACAATCCAAAAGAAGAGTTTGTAACAGTAAAGACTGTATTTTAAAAAGAAGCCTACCATAGAGGGCCTCTGAAAGACTGCACCTAGCAGTGTATCAAAGCAGATGCTGAGGCTCATAACCAAACTTTGGGCAGAGTCCAAAAAATCATATGAAAGAAGGGGAAGTTAGTATGACCTGGAGAGGACAGGAGCTCCACAAGGACCAAATATACCTGGGCACAGGGGTCCTTTCTGAGACTGATTCTCCAACCAAGGACCATGAATGGTGATAATCTAGACCCCTTGCTCAGATGGAGCCCATGGCAACTCAACCTCCAAATGAGTTCCCTAGAAAAGGAACAAAGTGTGTAGGAATTCTGACAGGAATTCAGTGGCTGGCTCTTTGATCACCTCTCCCTGAGGCAGGTGCACACTTTCCAGGCCACAGAGGAAGACAGTGCAGCCAGTCCTGATAAGACCTGATAAGCTAGGATCAGATGGAACAGGAGGAGAACCTCCCCTATCAGTGGACTTAGAGAGGGCCAGGGAGGAGATGAGGGAGGGAGGGTGGGATTGAGAGGGAATGAGGGAGGGGGCTACAGCTGGGACACAAAGTAAACAAACTGTAACTAGCCATTCCGAAAGGTGGTCATCCATCAGGAAAAACACATGGAGAAATGTAGGATTTCTTTCTACATCTATAGCTCTAGTCGAAGTTAAAAAAGGCATACAATATGTAGAGGAAATCTATAAATCTATGCAGTCAGATACACAAGCAAACAAAACAAAGAGATTGGTGTTTTAAAAATTGCAGATAAATGAGGTTTCTCACACATCAGAATTTGGCACTTGCAGATTCTCTCTCCCATTGTTCTGACATCATGCTAGTTTCCTGCCAACTAGTTTTCTGACCAGTCTTAGCTGGTAGCATCAATATTGTTTGCAACCCTCCAGATAAACAATACTAAACAAAGCAGATTGCAAAGTGCCAGCATTTATAATTTGTACAGAGACCCATTTGGCCTCCAGCCTGGTTTGAAAGTGGATATAAATCATGTAACTACTCAGAAATGTTCCCAAAGCAAACACAGAATCAGACTCAGTGAGAGAAAAGCTGCAGGGATACATAAGATTCCCATGGGAGACAAAGCAGAAGCCTTTACAGGGAATCTGTCAGGCATGACATTTAAAATAGATCTCCCGGGTGCATTTCATGGGGGTGAGCTTGGTAGAACTTCCAAGTTTTCTGTCAGGGGAAAAGGTATGCTCTTCACTAGTGAGTGAAATTTCTACTTGCAATAATAAGGATTATGAGGGAGTCCAATTTAAAGAGATTGTGGATTCCGGAATAAAAGAAGTTATTATCTATAATTTAAGTCATTTCACAGCCATAGAAATATATGATTGGATAATATGCTTCATTCAAAGCCACAGCTCTTACCGTTTATCCTGGGGTACTCCACCATCTAATTTTTAAGGCTCCTTAATAATTTAGACCTTTTGAAGTTTCTGTTGATTTGTACATTGTATATGGATGGAAAATGACCACTATTCTCTAAGTTTTTCAATGGGCATTTAGAGCCTGAATAGCTGAAGCTAACAAAGAAGACACAAAGACACAATATTGCTCTATCGCTTTCTTAATTGTGAAAATCTTTGACCCATACCATTTGACTTATGATATCAATATTTACATGATCTAATTGTGAATCATTAGACACTGTTTTTAATTATTTTAGATATTTTGAAAGACTAACATTGAGGTCACTATTTAATGCTGAGTGCTGTCATCCCTTGCAAATAACACATTGAATAATACTGGATGAACAAATAAGGTTTAGCAAAGATTTGGTTTGCTCTTGTCTAAATTATCTCATAAAGAACACTGATAAGTATTGGCAAGTATCTATTTCTTTATTTCTAGCTAACAAATTTATTTTACAGTCATGACAACAAATTAATATAATTTAAAATGTTCCTGACACAGAAAAATAAAGTAAAACAACTCTTTGCCTCTGAGGAAAAATATGACAAACATTTACCCTGAGACTATTCATATTTTCTTGTTCACCCACTATATTTCCTTGGTCTTTCCTTACTGCATTCATGACACATTCCTTCAATTTGTCTCAAAAAGTTCACTGCACATAAATTCTTTTTATACATAATGGAAAAGAGATAATTCTTTAATTGCTGAGTAGTACTCCATTGTGTAACTGTACCACAATTTTTGTATGCACTTCTCAGTTGAGGGGCATCTGGGTTATTTCCAGATTCTGGCTAGTATGATTCTGCTATAAAAATGGTTGAGCAAATGTCCTTGTTGTGTACTTGAGCATATTTTAGATATATGCCTAGGAGTGGTACAGCTGGATCTTGAGGAAGCATTATTCCTAATTGTCTGAGAAAGTGCCAGATTGATTTCCAAAGTGGTTGTACAAGTTTACATTCCCACCAGCAATGGAAGAGGGTTCCCCTTTCTCCACATCCTCTCCAGCATGTGTTGTTACTTGATTTTTTAACTTTTATTGATTAGACATTATTCCCTTTATATGCCCCCATAAACCCCTCCCTCCTCTCCTCCTAATCTCACCTTCCCTCCCCGTTCTTCACGCATGCCCTTCCCCAAGTCCACTGATAGGGGAGGTCCCCCTCTCCTTACTTCTGATCTTAGTCTATCAGCTCTCATCAGGAGTGGAAGCAGAAAGACACACATGGTATATGCTCACTCATATAAATATTTATTATAGGATAAACCTACTAAAATCTGTACATCTAAAGAAACTAATCTAGAGGGAGGACTCTGGCTAAAATGCTCAATCCCCATCCTGAAAGACAAAAAGGATGGACATTAGAAGAAGGAGAAAACAGAAAACAAGTTAGGAACCTGTCACAGAGGACCTCTGAAAGGCTCTGTACTGCAGACTATCAAAGCAGATGCTGAGACTTATGGCCAACTGTTGTGCAGAGTACATGGAATCTTATGAAAGAAGTGGGAAATAGTAAGATCTGGAGAGGACAGGAACTCCACAAGGAGAGCAACATAACTAGAAAATTTGAACACAGTAGTCTTTCCTGAGACTCATACTCCAACCAAGGACCATGCATGGAGATAACCTAGAACCCCTGCACAGATGTAGCCCATGGCAGTTCAGTGTCCAAGTGGGTTCCATAGTAATGGGAAGAGGAACTGCCTCTGACATAAACTGATTGGCCTGCTCTTTGATCACCTCCCCCTGAGGGTGAAGCAGACTTACCAGGTCACTTGATTTTTTTTTTTTTAACGTAGCCATTCTGATGGATATAAGGTGAAATCTCAGGGTACTTGTGATTTGCATTTTCCTGATGACTAAGGACATTGAGCATTTCTTTAACTGTGTCTATACCATTCGATATTCCTCTATTGAGAATTCTCTGTTTAGCTCTGTACCAAATTTTTAATTCGATTCCTTGATTTGTTGCTTTTTAACTTCTTGAGTTCTTTACATATTCTGGATATAAGCCCTCTGTCAGATAAAGGATTGGTGAAGATCCTTTCCCAGTCTGTATTCTGTCATTTTGTTCTGATGACAGCATCCTTTGCTTTACAGAAGCTTTTTAGTTTCGTGAGGTCCTATTTATTGATTGTTGATCATAAAGCCTGTGCTGTTGGTGTTCTGTTCAGGAAATTGTCTCCTATGCCAATGGGATCAAGGCTCTTCCCCACTTTTCCTTCTAATAGATTTTGTGTGTCTGGTTTTATGTTGAGGTCTTTGATTCACTTGGATTTAGTTTTGTGCAGGGTGATAAATATGGATCTATTTGCATTGTTCTACATGTAGACATCCAGTTAGGCCAGCACCATTTGTTAAAGATGCTACTTAGCAATTAAAAAGGAAATCATGAAATTTGCACACAAATGGTAGGAACTAGAAATGATCATCCTGAGTGCAGTGTTCCAGAAGCAGAAAGACACAAATGTTATATACCCACTTATAAGTGGATTTTAGACATATAATATTGGATAAACAAACTAAAATCTATACATCTAAAGAAGCTAAACAAGAAGGAGGACCGAGGGTAAGATGATCAATCCTCATTCAAAAAGGCAAAGAGGATGGACATCGGAAGAGGGAGAAAACAGGAAACAGTATAGGAGCCTACCACAGAGATCCTCTGGAAGACTCTACCCAGCAGGGTGTCAAATTAGATGCTGAGACTCAAAGCCAAACTTTGGGCAGAGTGCAGGGAATCTTATGAAAGAAGGGGGAGATAGAAAGACCTGGAGGAGACAGGAGTTCCACAAAGATAACAACAGAACCAAGAAATCTGGGCACAGGAGTATTTTCTGAGACTGATACACCAACCAAGGACCAGGCATGGTGATAACCTAGAACCCCTGCTCAGATGTAGCCCATGACAGCTTATTATCCAAGTGGGTTTCCTATTAAGGGAACAGGGACTGTCTCTGACATGAACTCAGTGGCTGGATCTTTGATCACCACTCTCTGAGGGGGAGGCAGCCTTACCAGGCCACAGAGGAAGACAGTGTAGCCAGTCTTGAAGAGACAGGATAGGCTAAGGTCAGATGGAAGGGGAGGAGGACCTGGCCTATCAGTGGACTGCAGGATGGTTATGGGAGGAGATCAGAGAGGGAGGGTGGGATTGGGAGAGAATAAGGAGGAGGTTACAACTGGGATCCAAAGTGAAGAAACTGTAATTAATTTAAAAAATAAAAACTAAAATTTAAAAAAATGAAGAAAAGATCTAATTCTTTTTTTATGGTAGAAGCTGACTTTATTTATTTATTTTTAATTTTTAATTCTTATGCAGGATGTCAGATAGCTAAAGCCTGTGCTTGGAAATTTATTTGTATGAGAATGCATGCATGTATATCTATATATCAGTGTGTGCTATGATGACTTTGGGTATAATTACATGTAACCCAATCCCAGTACTGGAAGCTTTGGTGGTGACGAGAAATGGCTTCTTGGGACATTTTCCTCAGATATTGGGCAATTCCATTTAGATCACCATCATTTTAGGAAGTTTCCATACTACCCCTCAAGTGCTTCATAATTTTAGCTGTCCCTCCTTGTTTTATTTATTTATTTGTTTATTTATTTATTAGAATTTATTCACTTCGTATCCCCCCTCTCCCTCATAAACTCCCAGTCCCACCCACCTTCTGTCTTCTCCTCCTAGGCCCTTTCCCTAGTCCTCTGATAGGGGAGGGCCTCCTCCCCTTCTATCTAACCCTAGCCTATCAGGTCACATCATGGCTGGCTACATCATCTTCTTCTGTGCTCTGGCAAGGCTGAAACCCCCTCCAGGGGGAGGTGATCAAAAAGACAGCTGCCCTTCCTTGTATTCCTTCCCACAATTCCTTCCCCCACTTTCTCCCCACTTGATCCTCCCATTCCCACCCCCACATCTATAACTATTTTTTTCTTCTTCCTGACAAGATCTATATGTTCCTTATAGTCTCTTACTCTATAGCTAACCTTTGTGGTTTTATATATTGGAACTTGGTTTCATTGACTTCACAGATAATATCTACACAGAAGAGGACACATACCATATTTGTCTTTCCAGGTCTAGGGTACCTAACTCAGAATGATATTTTTAAGTTCCATACATTTGCCTGCAAATTTTATAATGTATTTTTTTTTCTGCGAACAGCTGAGTAACACTTCATTTGGTAAATGTACAGAATTTCCCCCACTTAACCATAAATGGGATGTCCCTATTAAATCCCTCCTCCCAGACCTCAGAAACACTATGGAAGTGGAGGTGGAAAGGTATAAGAGCCAGAGAGAATGGAAGGCACCAAGAAAACAAAGCCCTCTAAATTGATGTGAAAAACCGCTCATATCAGCTTACAGAGACTGAGGAAGCACACCCAGAGCCTGCATGAGTATGCACCAGGTGCTCTGCACACACTCATGGCTTCAAGTTTAGTGATTTTGTGGGGTTTCTGAGTTTGAAAATGAGTGTTTCTCTGATTCTTGCGCCTTTTCTTGTGCTCTTTTTCTCTTGTTGCTTTGTCTTGTCCAACTGCAATGTGATAGCTTTTATGTTATCTTATTATATTTTATTTTGATAGAATTTTCTAAAAAAAAAAAAATGAATGAATGAATGAAAAACTAGCCACTAGGGTCCAGGATACCAAGTAAACTGTCATTTATACCTCCTTTTCTTCATTTGAGAGACATGGGAAATATCAACCACTCCAGAATAGGTCTCATGTCCAGAGTAGTTGACCAATATATGATTGAACTCCCTAGTTTTTTGTTTGCTTTTACTTAGTTACAGTTTGGCGGGGTTTTGTTATTATATTTCCTTTTGAGTGTGGTTTTGTATTATTCTGTTGGTGTTGGGGGTGTATTTTTGTTTGTTTGTTTGTTTGTTTGTTTATCTTGAGAAAGAAATTAAAGTTGGGTGGGTGGGGAGGCCTGAGGGTGAAATGGAGAGGGGATGAGAGAGGGGCCTATGGTTTGGATACAAAGTGAATAAACTGTAATTAATAAAATAAATAAATAAATTATATAAAAAACAATATTGTCATTGTTTGTTGGTCTATGGAATGCCTCACTAGTTCTTCTCTGTGGCTGTGATCTCTTATCTCTTATCTCTTATGAACTTATGCACACATTTGCAGTCTTGACATAATCAGTTTGCATATTATTGATGACCAAGGATGAAGTTGCTGAGTTAACTCTCAAAGATTCACTTGGGTAATAACTGGACTGGAGTGCCCAAACACAAACTAACATTGTCTTCTCTATTTATTGTGAAACTCCTCCTGAAATTTCAGTTTAAACTGAATAAAGTTGGACAGATTCTTTGGAATACTTTTGTTTAAGGAAAACAGTGAGGGTAAAAATAGAAAATCAAATGGTTACAAAGTGTGCAGAGGAGCGCAGACAATTTTTTGTTTGGTTTGGTTTTTATTTTTACCAATTTATTCCTTTTGTATCCTCATAGTAGCCCTCTCCCTCCCTCGTCTCCTCATCTCCTCCCAGTCCCACCCTTCCTCCCTTCCTCTTCTCCGCATCCCTTTCTTTAGTCCACTGAAAGGGGGAGTTCTCTTCCCTTACCATCTAACCCTAGCTTATCAAGTCTCATCAGGACTGCCTGGATCCTCTTCAGGGGTTTCTCTGCATGGTTCTGTCTTTCCTAGAACTCACTTTGTAGACCAGGATCGACTTGACCTCACAGATATCCTACTGCCTATTCCTCTTGAGTGCTGAAATTAAAAGTACCATCACCACCAGCTAATTATATTTATAATTGATGAAGCATCAACGGCATGTGCTACATGATCAGACAGCACAGAGTTCAGGACCATCCAGGACTTTCTCTCAGTGATGTGAATTAAAAGACCTGAAGTAGCAGGCAGGGCAGGAGTAAAAGGGAATTTTAACTATTAAGCAGGAAAAAATGAGGCAAAATGTTATCAATGAAAATTTGTATAGTACTTTATAATTCATAAATAATTACTCTTCTAGACTGATGCTCAAAATAGCACAATGATGTGTTGATTTTGTGATGCTTTCATGGCTGACAAGGACTGTATCATGTCCTCATAAAAAGGTGCTTCAAAATTTCTTGCTGGATCTTTCCCAGGAGTAAATAGTACTCCCCAATGTTTTTGTTGGCTAGTTTTTTGCCATCTTGACACAGGCTAGGATCATCAGAGAAGAGAGAACCTCCGTTGAAAAGATTTCTCTAGGAGATACAGCGATATGCAAGCCTATAGGGCATTTTCTTAATTAATGATCCACAGAGGAGTGCCCAGGCCACTGTGGATGGTGTCATCCCTGGGCTGGTGGTCTTGATTCTATAAGAAGAGATACTGTGCAAGCCATGGAGAACAAGTCAATAGGCAGCATCCATGGCCTCCGCATCAGCTTCTGCCTTCATGCTCCTGACATGTTTTGAGTTTCTGTCCTGACTTTGTTGAGTGGTGTACCTACTATTGATGCAAATGCATAAGCCAAATAAACCCTTTTCTCTTCAAATTGCTCTAGGTCATTTTGTTTCTTCATTGCAATGGCAACCTTTACTAAGAGAGAGTTCATCCTCTGGCTCACCAATTGGATGATGTTAACATCTGCTGAAATTAATTCATAAAGTCATGTGTGTTGCTTTGGTGAGTCAAACATCAACAGACTTGTAACAAGCAGTTAGCCACTTGAATAAAAAGAGCTTGATTGAGATTCCCGTAAAATTTGAAGCTGGATTGACTATATTAAGGGAAAAAAAACTAGTCTGAGATTAGATCTCATCTTCCTTTGGCCATTCCTTGTCGCTCTGAACATTTTCTGAGCCTGGATATTTCATGAGAAAAAAAAAATGTATTTTTGTACCTCACATAGTTTGAGATCCTATAGTGCTCAACTTACGATGACCCTGGACGGCATCAAATGGCAGAAAAAAATGGCAAAGTGGCAAGGAGATTTTTGAAGAAAAAGGCAAACAATATGGTAAGCTGGCTTTACCATACCTGATATGCTCCCTAATCTAGTCCCAGGAAATGCAGTTAACTCCTTAACTCCTAAGGAACTTAATCCAGTCTCCCCAGAAAGACAATTATTTATGAGAGCAGTCTAAGGATTCTCACATTTCCAAACTGCTATATTTAAAATTATAACATGAATTTTATTGGATATTATCCACACACAAGGCTCAATGCCAAAATAGAGAAAATACAATAAAATAATGATTATGAAGATAATAATCATAATTTATTGGATTGTATTATTACTGACCTCATATTATTCATATACAAAGTTATACATTTTGCCATTATATATTAGCATATTTTACATTGTAAAAATAATGTACAATCTGAGAATGCAACAATATATTGTGATCACCGTAATATAATAAATCCATTGCAAATAATTATCAGTGCTATCTATTTGGAGAAATAACAGTTATTGATAGCAATAAAATGTGTTTAATGACAGAAAGGAGCGTATGTAGCCATTTCCATGGTTGTGGTGTGGCTGACTACCCACCTTGCTGCACACAGGCTCAACACCATTCCTCTTTGTCTTTGTGACAGTCTATATTCAGTGTTTATGGTCAATTGAGAAAACCAGGGCTTATGTTCCCTAGGAAAGCTGAATGATTCTCTTAGAGCCTCCATAGTAATCAGTAGTCAGACATGTTATAACATAGTAAACAAATTGTCATAGACAATTCCGTGTTTAGTTCTGTCTCATTTTTAAAATTTTAATATTTTATATTAATTACAGTTTATTCATTTTGTATCCCAGCTGTAATCCCCTCCCTCATTCCATTTCAATCCCACCCTCCCTCCCTCATCTTCTCCCATGCCCCTCTCCAAGTCCACTGATAGGCCTCACTTTTAAATTTGGTTATTTTGTTTATTGGTGTTTGAGTTTTGAGTTCACTATATATTTTGGATATTAGCCCTTTGTTGGATATAACATCTGTGAATATCTTTTCCCAATCCAGGGCCCAGAGGGGCTTGCTGAGACTGAAGCATTAACCAAGGACCATGCAAGAACTGGACCTAGACCACCTACAAATATGTAGCAGATGGGTAGCTTAGGCTTCAAGTGTGTGTTCTAGAAAGGGAAGCTGGGACTGCATGGGACACAGACTCACTTGTTAGCTTTTTTATTATCACTTCCACCTGCAGGGACTACCTTGCCAGGCCACAAGGGAAGAGGACGTGTTCAGTATTGATATAATTTGATGAGCTGGGCTGAATGGAAAAGGGAGCTCCCCTTTTCGGAGGAATAGGAAAAGAGGAAAGGAGAGTCAAGAAGAGTGGGCCTAGGAGGGGAAGAGGGTTGCAACTATAACCAGAATGTAAAGTGAATAAAAAAAATAACTAAATATTATTATAGGAAGTCACAGTCAGAAATGAAACAATATTTGAGAGCTTGAAATAAATGAAAAATTCATTCACTGAACTGGCTCAATGGTATTGGGAATTAAGCTGTGAATTCTAAAGTTTTTCCATTTGTCTGCAAATTTCATGATTACCTTGTTTTTAATAGCTTAAGTACATACTAACTTCCTAGTGGTTATTAGACATATAATATAGGATAAGCATACTAAAACCTATACTCCTAAAGAAAACTAAACAACAATGAAGACCCTAGGGAAGATGCTCAATCCTCATTAAGAAGGGCAAATGCAATAGACATTGGAAGCAGGAGAAGACAGGGAACAAGACAGGAGCCAACCACAGAAGGCCTCTGAAATACTCTACTCAGCAGGGTATCAAAGCAGAGGCTGAGACTCATAGCCAAACTTTGGGCAAAGTGCATGGAATTTTATGAAAGAAGGGAGAGATAGAAAGACCTAGAGGGTACAGTAGCTCCAAAAGGAGACCAAAAGAGAAAAAAAAAAAAGCTGGGCCCTGGAGGCCCTACAAAGACTGATACTCCAACAAAAGACCATGCATGGAGAGGACCTAAAACCCCTGCTCAGATGTAGCCTATAAACTCAGTCTCCAAGTGGGTTTCCTAGTAAGGGGAGCAGGGACTGTCTATGACATGAATTCAGTGCCAGGCTCTTTGATCACCTCCCCCTGAGGGGGAAGCAGCCTTACCAGGCCACAGAGGAAGGCAATGCAGCCAGTCCTAATGAGAATTGGTAGGCTAGGGTCAGATGGAAGGGGAGGAAGACCCCACCCTTATCAGTGAACTAGGGAGAGGCATAGGGGGAGAAGAGGGAGGAGGAGTGGGATTGGGAGGAGATGAAGAAGGGGGTCACAGTCAGGATACAAAGTGAATAAATTGTAATAAATAATAAATTTAAAACATTTTAAAGTTTTCTCCAAGGAAGTTCCTATCATCCATTGTAAGGTCAAGGTCGATGTGTCAATACTTGCCATAGAGTGGTCCAAGGAGAGATAAAGTAAGGTGGTAGAAAATGTAGGGCAGTTTCCTTCTAGCATAATAGAAGATTAATCATGTGTATTTTTTACCCTACCATAAGTAAGTAATCATGTATGGTTCTTATTGAAAGCTTTCCCATACAGAGAAAAGAGAAAGAAAGAACTTCACACTGAACTTCATGATAAGCAACTGTTGTGGCTTATAAGGGGGATCAATGAAAATGTCAGATTAAAATGGAAATTCAGGGTAAAAGGAATAATTACATTTATTTCATCAAATGTCAACCAACAAATTAAACTTTATTTTTTAATTATATACAATTTGGTATTAAAAGCTTAAGAATTTGGATAAGGAGGGACTGGAAGGAGAGGAGGGAGGGAAAACTGCAATCAGGATGCAAAGTAATTAAATTAATTAATAAAATATATTCTTGAAAGTTAAACTCTCATTATAAGTATTTAGATAAGCTAGCATTCCTCAAAACCTACAATTGTAGTCCCCTTCCCCCTCACCTACCCATCTCAGCACATCAAGTTGATTAGGACTGAGTACTTCTTCTGCTGTGGCCTAGTAAAGCAGCCCTGCCAGGAGCAAGTGATTAAAAAGCAGCCAACAGACTTCATGTAAAAGATTGCTCGTCCTTTTTTTCTAGGGGACCCACATATTGGCCTAACCAGCTGTCCTCTACATATGTGTAACGAGCAAAGGTGGAGTCCACTCATGGTCCTTGCTTGGTGCTCCACAAGCCCCCTGGGCCCAGGTCAGTTGGCTTTGTTGGTCTTTTTGGAGTACTCCTGTGCCCTCTGGGTCCTTCTATTCCCCTCATCACACACACACAAAACAACTCTTCCACAAGACTCACTTGCAATCTGCCTAAGGATACTAGAAGAAAAACTGTAATACAATAAGGGTAACAATACCCAAAAGATCACAGGAAATACATAATTTCACACCAGCAAAAACAAAAGAAGGCAAATGCACACACTCACACTAGCACGACCAAAATAAAAATTATGGGAATCAGTAATACTTGGGCATTAGTATCTCTCAACATCAATGGACTCAATTCCCCATTAAAAGGATGCAGGTTAAAAGTGTCTACATTTTAAAAGAATGCAAACATGAAAATTGACACTAAAATTTTCCTGGTTCAGTGATCTGGCTTCACATGAATTTTATCTATAGTGTTATTACTGCTTCACACAGTCCCTAAAGAAGCCTACTCCCAAGGCAAACTCTGCCCACTCCAAATTAATTTGGAGAATGGTAGTATAAGCTATTTTGTTTTTCTGAAATTTTAGCAATAGGTAACAGCTGAGTTATAAGGTGTTAATTGGCTGAAATTACAATTCCATAGACCAGCTGAGGTCCCTGGAAATTCTCCAGGGAGATCGTGACCCATCCCTTCAGCAGCACTAATGCTAAACAATCCACACCCTGTCCCACTCTTCATCGTTTGTCAGCTTGTTTTCTGAGAAGTTAAAAGCAACAAAGCAAGCAATCCAATTAAAAAATGGGGAACAGAGATAAACAGAGAATTCTCTGTAGAGGAATATAGAATGGCAGAGAAACACCTATAGAAAAATGCAATGTCCTTAGTCATCAAGGAAATGCAAATCAAAAGGACCCTGAGATTTCACCTTATACCTGTCAGAATGGCTAAGATCAAAAACTCAAGTGACAACACATGCTGGAGAGGTTGTGGAGAAAGGGGAACCCTCCTCCACTGCTGGTGGGAATGTAAACTGGTACAACCATTTTGATAATCAGTCTGGTGCTTTCTCAGACAATTAGGAATAGTGCTTCCTCAAGATCCATCTATACCACTCCTAGGCATATATCCAAAATATGTTCAAGTACACAACAAGGACATTTGTTCAACCATGTTTGTAGCAGAATTATTTGTAATAGCCAGAACCTGGAAACAACCCAGTTGTCCCTCAATGGAGCAATGGATACAAAAATTGTGGTACATTTACACACTGGAATACTACTTAGCAATTAAAACCAAGGAAATCATGAAATTTGCAGGCAAATGGTGAGAACTAGAAAAGATCATTCTGAGTGAGGTATCCCAGAAGGAGAAAGACACACATGGTATATATTCACTTATTAGTGGATACTAGACATATAATATAGGATAAACCTACAAAAATCTGAACATCTAAAGAAGATGAGGTAGAAGGAGGACCCTAGGTAAGATGATCAATCCTCACTCAGAAAGGCAAAGGGGATGGATATTGGAAAAAGGAGAAAACAAGAAACAGGGCAGGAGCCTACCATGGAGGGCCTCTGAAAGACTCTACCCAGCAGTGTATCAAAGCAGATAATGAGATTCATAAACAAACTTTGGGCAGAGTGCAAGGAATCTTAGGAAAGAAGAGGGAGATAGTAAGACCTGGAGAGGACAGGAGCTCCACAAAGATAGCAACAGAACCAAAATATCTGGGCACAGGGGTCTTTTCTGAGACTGATACTCCAACCAAAGACCATTCGTGGATATAATCTAGCACCCCTGCTCAGATGTAATCCATGGAAGCTCAGCCTCCAAGTGGGTTTCCTAGTAATGGGAGCAGAGACTGTCTCTGACCTGAACTCAGTAGCTAGCTCTTTGACCACCTCCCCTGGAGCCTTGCCAAGCCACAGAGGAGGACAATGCAGCCAGTTGGAATGAGACCAGATAAGCTAGGGTCAGATGGAAGGGGAGGAGGACCTCCCCTATCTTTGGACTTGGATAGGGGCATAGGAGAAGATGAGGGAGGAGGGTAGGATTGGGAGGGGAGGGGTAATGGGCTATATCTGGGATACGAAGTGAATAACCTTTAATTAATATAAAAAATAAAAATTTAATTAAAATAATCATATGAGTTTCTCCCTTTGCTTCTGTGCATTGCCTTTTTCCACCTGTCATTTCTGCTTTGCCCTGTGTCTTCTTGAATATCTGAATATACTTATATGACATGAAATATCAGGCAATTTCATAATCCGGAATCTTCACATGTCTAATAAAGTAGTCTTTTTGGCTTATTCATGCCATTGTCATCTCACTGTAATTTTATTTTGAACTTGAAGGATTTTGTTGAGCCTTGTCAGTGAAAAAAACTCCCTCTTTCTGATGTTTATATTTACCTCCATCAGTGTCTGTGGCCATTGCCCACTTAGACTATTCTAAGGAAATTTCTCTGCGATTGGACTTCTGACTTTGTTGCTGAAATAGAACTGCAAGACACCCAATGTAAGTAGTAAGTACTAAGCGAGAAATTTGGCCTTTCACTCACCCTTAAATAATATAGGCAAGTGTAAATTGTATCTTCTTTTTCAAGCAATCTAATTTTTATTCAGATAATGGCAGTCACCACCTTAGAAAATTCTAAATATTATCATGTGTTGCAGGTAGTGCCACTGCTGTTACTTTATTTCTCATCCTTGACTTTCTCCAAAAATTCTTGCTTTACTATACATATGTGTGCCCCCACATTCCTCATTTTCATGCTGCTTCATCAATACATTAATTTTAGTAAGAATGTGGCTGAAATATATATCAATTACTTAATGTAGAGACTTATTCAGAGTATATAATACAACACAGCTTAAAGCAGAAGACTATCAAAAGATCCCAGTGGGAAAAAGCAGTAGAAATTTGTTTTCTTTCATGTGGAATCTAGATTAGATAGAGAGTATATGCATCTATAATGTATATTATAATGTGACATATATTTAATGAAACACATACACACATTTGTATATAAGACCAGAAAATTTATTTAAGAGTAAAAAGATGAAAGGAAATATATACATATATATATATGTATATATATATGTATATATATATGTATATATATATATAATATATATATGGAATTATCTATATAGAGATAAATAGATAGATATATTACTACTAATATGTATCTCCATATATATTACTTCTCATATGTATTAATATATTTATCAAACATACTCATATATGTTTCTATATATAATATATACCTTGCAATGTTAAGGATTTATACTTGATCATGAAAATTTTAAGAGGGTGGAGGTTATGAAGCCCTTCCTTTTTAAACACTGGATTTTCAGTGTGCTCTGGTGTTTTGTTCTTTCATTTGCTCTTCCTTCTTGTAATGAGCAAGTGCTGTGCTGCATCACACGCTCTGCTTTTCATTACCAAACACAGGCCTGACACTTATTTTGTACAATAACTTTGCCTATTCCTTCGATAATGAAAAGCAAACATCAGAGGTTTTCCTACCAAAAATACATGAAAGTGAGAATCCTCATTTCTCTAACAGAAGCTGAAAGATGAAGAGGAATGAGATTTAGAAGACAGGAACTCCACAGCACTATATAAACAACCAATTTGAAGTTATAAACACAAGAAACGCGTGGTGATGCATGCCTATGTATACCTAGACTATAGACCAAACGAAATGAAACAAGGAATTTGTTAAACATGTAAAGAAAGAAAGCAGTAAAGCTCCCAAAAATATACCTAGAAAGTCTAAAGAATGTTTGTTCATGTGCACAAGAGAACTTGAGATATTAGGGAATTATGCTTGAGCATGATTTCTTTAAAAGTATGAATAGATTCCAATGTTAAAGAGCCATTCAAGGATGAAGATATTGTATGAAGAGTTCTTCATAGTTGATTTTGGTTGTCGACTCATTGTATTGAGAAGAAGATGGAAGACTAGTGAAGCATACATTTGGTTGTGCCTATGGGGAAGTCTTTAAAGAGAACACACTAAATGGGAAGATTTACAATAAGTTTGAGTCGTAACATTGATTATGCCAGGAGCTTGAATAAAATAAATGGGAGGAAAAAGAAATCCTGGAGTCCAGAAATTTATTCTGTGATTCCTGGACAGCATCATGTTGGATTGTTGTATGATGACTTCCATCCCCATCATGACAGATAGAAATCTATGACCCCCACATTCTTCAGCTATTTTGTCATATTGATCCAAAATCTGACTGGCACATAAAATAAAGACCAGAGAAATGGAGGCATTGATGACATTCTCCTGATTATACAACTTAAAGTTTCAAAACATTTTTGTGGCAGAAATTTGGAAAGGTGTTAAGATGCAGGCTGAAAATCTTACTAGATGGTTGTGGTGAGATATCAAGAAACAAGAATACTGATAGAAATGCCAGGTGAAAATGTGCTTATGAGTCTTCGTATAGCAATCGGGACTTTCCTAGAAAACAAAATGGAATTAATTATTGCCAAAGAATTTGAACAAACATTATCTATGTCCTGGAACTTTTTTTTTCCAAGAAGATGAATTTAAAGGTAATGAACCGGGTAATGATGGAGGAAATCCCAAAGCATCAAAGAATTCAGGCTGTGGTATGGATAATTTTATTTTATTTCATCTGGATTTAATGGGAATTGAGATAGAAAAGAACAGGAAATTTTAAAAGACTTTTGTTCTGTCCATAAAGGAACGTGTAAACCTGAAGTAAAGGAATGTATAGCTTCTAATGATGAAATGCTATTGAAAGCAAATCAAATTGCTTTGCACAGGCACAATAGGATTGATGCCTTCACGCGATAAAGAGTTTTGAAGGTCTGAAAGAGTAAATCCATGTAGCTTTACCTGTCTTCTGACAACAGGATTATTTAAAAATTTTCTCCAAGATGTATTTTTCCAGCTTGAGTAGTTATTCAGGCACTGGAAATTGAAGAAGTTGCAGAGAGCTGTGGAGGTCTGAGTCCCCAAAGAGAGGCCAGGAGACCATTGGTGAAGAAGAAGCCTCAGCCTACTGGAGATGACAGGACCATGAAACAACCACTGAAACCAGAAGCAGGTGTAGGGTAAGAAATTGAATCTATGAGAGAGTCTGCATGTGTTGTAATGATAGAGAAAGAGAGTACGACTTCACAAAGCTCTTTGAAGCTGACAAAAGTATGAGTCAGTTTCAAACATTAAACACTGACTTATTTACATTGTGGGAGTTTCGGTTTTGCTTTGATTTGGTTGTGATTTTTCTCTGGTTCTTCCCACTTGAAATAAGAAAATATTTAATGGTTTTAATTTTATGAAGCCCACCGTTAAAAGACTTTGAATATTTTTAAGAAAATTTGGACTTTTAGGTCGTTGAAATCTTTTCTTTCTTTTAATGAAAATAGATTTTTTCATGCACAGTGTATCCTGATTGTATTTCCCCCTCCCTTTCCTCCTCCCAATTCCTTCCCAACTGCCCTCCTGTCTGAATCCATTCCACTTATGTCTTTCATGAGAAAAGCACAGGCTTCTAAAAGATAACAACAAAACATGACAAAAGAAAATATAATATGATGAAGCAAAACAATCATAGCAAAGCTGGACACAACAACCCACCAGGAGGAAATGAATCTCAAAAGCAGGCAAGAGAGTCAGAGAACCACTTGTTCTCATGCTGAGGAGTCCTATGGAAAGACTAGCATAAATGTTATAACATATACAGAGAGGACCTCATTCAGACTCATGCAGGTCCTGTGCTTGCTGCATCAGTCTCTGTGAGTTCACTTGCACCTTGCTTAGGTCATGCAAAGGGTTTTGTTCTGATGTCCTCCAACCCTTCCGGCTCTCATATTTTCTGCCTCCTCTTCCACAGGATTCTCTCAGGTCCAAGGGGAAGGAGTTGATGCAGATCTCCAATTTAGACTCTCTCCACATGTCTGGCTGTGAGTCTCTACATCTATTCCCACCTGCTGATTGAGGATGTCTCTTTGATTTTGACTGGATAAGTCACTCATCTATAGTATAGCAGAATATCCTTAGGAATCATTTTATTGATTTTTTTAGACCAGTAGTTTGGGACTTTACTCTCTGTCTCTGGGCTATCTAGTCTCTGGTTCTTGATTTTCCAGACAGTGTTTGGTGTGTGTTTCCGCTCCCGGAGTGGACCTTAAGGCAAATCAGACATTGGTTGGCTACCATCCCAAGTTTTGTGCAAACATTGCCTTAGTATATTTTTCAAGTAAAACAGATTGTAGGTCAAAATTTTTGTGGCTCTGTTTTTGTCCATATTTCTTTTTCAGGAGCCTGAAGAGTACCTCCCTGCATGGAAGATACTAAAACATGGTAGTGAGTTCTCCATGTAGGCACCAATTCAACTCAACTTCTCCATGTTCAATGAGATGTGTGGGTGTTGACCTAGGCAGTGGAGCCCTGCTGTCAGATTTTGGAGAGCAACCTTTTGTCTTAACAACAGCCTGAGTTGTGTAGATATTTCAGCATGAAAACAACCTAGATAGCCCTCAACGGAAGAATGTGTGAAGAAAATGGAGTTCATTTACACAATGAAGTATTACTCAGCTATTAAGATAAAGATATCATGACATTTTAAAGCAAATGAATGAAAGGACTGAAACTGGAGGGATATTTGGAGGGTGGCATTAAAACCTAAAGCAGTGAAAACTTCTTGGAATCTATGAAAATGATCTTAATGAAGGCTCTCAGTAAAAGAAGATAGAGAGACCCAACTAGCTATCTATTGTCACCAAATGAAGCTTTCAGTGTGGTATAAGGACTAGTTTGCAGTTTGTTGTTTGAAATTTTAAAGAATTTTGGATGTAAAAAAGACAAACTGTGTTTTATGCTGTGATGCTAATAATTAATGTGAAACTTGAGGACAAATAGGAAAGAAAGGGTAATGGTTTAATAGTAATGTGTTATATGTCATTGACAAAGATTCAATGGTTCTTACTAATTTTTTGACAGTTTGTCACAAGTAGGGCTATCTGAGAAAAGGGAACCACAATATAGAAAAATGCTCCCATCAAGTTGGCTTTCAGAGAGGTCTGGGGGGGGGGGTCATTTTCTTGATTAATCATTGATGTTGGAGAGCCCATTGCATCCTTATTGATGCCATCTCTTGGTAGATTGCAACAGCATATAATTAGCTTAATATGAGCCTAGAGAAGAAACAATCATGCAACATTCCTACATGGTCTTTCCTTAAGTTCCTGCCTCCATGTTCTTTCCTCAATCAGCAAAGTAAATCCTTTGCTGATTTACCTTAGTGATGGAGCATGATCTTATTGTTATAAGGTGAAATTAACCCTTTTTGTCCCCAAGTTGCTTTGACCATGGAGTTGTTACAGCAAAAGTTTTATTATCTTAGTATTATTGAATCTAAGATAGTTTGTGATGAGTTCTTCAGGTAAAAGAATAAAACAGACATTTTTATGAATAAGAAGTACAGACACTGTGGTTTTGTTATGATAATATGAGTTCTTCTTGTCTTCAAAGATAAGTTATATGCTAATAAGCCAAATGTTATGTATATGTTATAAACATGCAAACACTATGTTATTCTTAGACATATGTTATAGATTTATATATTCCTTATAATAAATATCTATGCAGAGATGATTTTGACTAATAAAGTTAGGAAAATTTAGTCTATTACACATTACTGAATAAATGAATATATAGGTTGATTGACACTTGTATTAAATTACTTAATACACTTAACAAAGCAGATATAAACTGTACTTCACAATTGAGCATTGGTAAACCATTAAAATATAAAAGAGGATCTCACAGCCTAGTTAATTTTAATTTTATTTTCTCGCATAGAATAATTGAAAAGCTTTTTCAGTGCCAGCCAATATGAAGAGTTTTGCCTGACTGCCAAAGAAGTGAAGGTAATATCTCATGATGCAGTGACTAAATTTTCCTGGTTATACAGCTCTGGAATTAAAGTGATTCATAGCTGAGAAATCGGAATAATGCAATCACAAGTCCTCACAGTGCCATTCTTGACCTTTAAAGCCAAAGCACATTTGCAGAATGGAAACTTGAGCAGGCAGTCTGTTTGCAGGCACTGGTCTAGAAATGCTTGGTGTTCGCCAGGACAGTGCCCCTTATCAATATTTCAGAATCTAATGGAACAGGTGCCCTTTGTAATCAAAGGTCAGGTTAGAATCTGGGAAAGAGAATACTTAGAAGAAATTCACCTTCAGAGAACTAATTCTGACTACTAAAGATCACAAAGGATTTCCATAATATTTTATAAAAGGATTTTCTAGTATAAGATCTTACTCAGGAGTTTAAGAAATGTATAATGGCTTACATTTTAATTGTAAAAGAAGAATGGAACACACACACACGTAAACTTGCAATTGTAGGATTATTAGGTGATCTTATGAATATTTCTAAAACTGGGGCACATGGATATAGAATTGGAAGGTTAGAAATTTATAACATCTCTCCATCTCATTCCTGCCTCTCACATTTCAATATCCTCTCCTCTTTTTCTCCAGTCTCTTCTCCTAACCAACAGCATTAGCATATCACAATGTGCACTGTGGCTTCATACCCAAATGAACACTCTAGTTTTATACTGGACTCTAACATAGACTCTAAGGTTTGTAGTTCAACTTCCTATATTATCAGAGAATATATCACCGAACACAGATTAAACTCTTTGTATCAAAATTTCATCTTTTCTTGTTTTGGTGCTCCAGGTATAGAAGTACAAAACTTATGATTACAACTTTGGTTGGATACAGCCTGCTAAAATTAGTCAAGAAGGATGGATAATAGTTCTAGGAATAGGATGATTATGATAATGATGGTGGTGGTGGCAGCAATAATAGTAATAGTAAAAAAGAAAATCATTATGGGTAACATCATAAACTAGTGATAAAATATAGTCTACCCCTAACCTGACAGCATATGCTGAGAGCACTAATAGTATTAAAGGAGATATTGCCATGTAATTCATCATGTACTCGAGTCTGCCTTCTTAGACCTCCATCACACAATTCTGAGCTTTACTTATAAATAAATTTAAAATTTAGAACAATTTGTCACTTTCATATTTGTGGGATCGTGTCTCTACTGAAAAAGACTGATATTAGAACATTTAAAATTTCCAATCTTTTAGCATAGGCTATTCAAACTGTGGTCTTTCTTTTATTTTTAAGAAAAAGAAATAAAAAGGAGAAATTTTATATTCTAGTAATGCTGAATGACAAACTAGAAAAAAACTCATTGTAGATAACATCAGTGGTATTAGAAAAATATTTTCTTGTTGATGCTTCTAGGAGTCTGTTAACTCTCAAAATATTCTGACCTTGAACATATGTATTTTCACAGAATTTGTCAGTTCTTACCAGTCAAAATTACAGCTTAATGATCCTTACATGTAATCACCACTGGCTTTCTCCCTTCTTCTTAGCCTGTTTCTTAACACTGCTGACACAGGCTTCTTTCTTGTCGACATAGATATAATATGTTCCCTGTGCCCTGCCTTATAGTATCTCCCCTTCTCCCTCTACATTGATGAGAACCTATTCATCTCTTCAAGCTTAAATCTTCAATCTATATGAAAGATTCTCTAACTAACAGGAGCTTGATGTTCCCTTATCCATGATTTCCATAGTGAATCTTTAGACAAATCCTAATGTCTCTCCCTGTGACTAAAACTCATTCAGAAGTATATGGCACTTCATCTTTATTTTTGTAAACTCCACCATTTTACCACTTCTCAAATTAAATATGATAGTGATATATGAAAGATAGAAGTATAAATACTTACTGTGTCTTCTAAAATTCAACTGTCAATAAGAACCAATCGTAAAAAAAAAATAAAGCAGCAAGCACAGGGTCTATATGAGTCTCCTCCTGGTCTTCTGTATATATATTATAACTTTTAGCTTAGTGTTTTCATGGAATTCCTCACCATGAGACCAAGTGGATCTCTGACTTTTGTGCCTACTTTTGTGACTCTTTTCCTCCTGTTGACTTACAATGTCCAACTTTGATAAGACAGTTTTTCTTCATCCTGTTGTATTTCATTTTGTCCTGTTTGGTTGCTATTTCTTTTTTTTATAATACGAGACAAAAAGGGAATGTATATGGAGGGTAGGGGAGATGGGGGGGGAATTTAGAAGAGTAGAGGGACGGGAAACCATAATCATGATATATTTTATGAGAAAAGTATCTATTTTCAACCAGAGGAGAAAAGTGGAAAAAATTTATATAAAAACAATGTTGTCTGCTACAAAATTAATGACTGCTGTCTTTCAAATAATCCCTTTTCAATCTATAAAATATTTGTAATTGAATTTTGAAGCTAACATATCATATGAGTTCAATTGATGAAAAGGAGCATTGCTGTCATTTAACCAGCCTTGTGTCATGTTAGGTTTTGTTTTTGTTGTTGTTGTTATTGTAGCCTTGCATATGCTCCCTTTGATTCTGAGGACATTGTGATTGTCCGTGACCCTTAGCTTGCTAGCTTCTCCATCCTTCTGGACCCTTAGCAACAATGAGCAGCAAGCCCCGGCCATCTTCTGTTGCAGGTGGAACCATGTAAAGCTGAGATAAAGCTAATAATCCCAACAATTTTTCTCACTTTAGCCCAATCAGTAAAAACACTAAATTAACATAGATAATATAAAACAATAACATTTTGCTGCCCAAGGTTATTAAGTTTCAGTAAAACATTTTAAAATACGAACCTTAGAGACTTGAAAAGTACAAGTTAGCTTAAAATTATAATATTAGCCATAGAAAAATAGGTCCAAAAATCAATAGAAATCAGATTAAAAACATTTAAAAAAACCTAAGTTAAAAGCAAAGATGACATAACTGTATAGTATTTTAATGAGAGTATTTTTGTTAAATTATTTTATTAAAGTCTAACATTATCAAAGTCATAATTTTATTTTATTACATTGTCCTTCTATGTGGCCTGGCAAAGCTGCTCCACCATCTGGGGGAGGCTGTCAAAGAGCTAGCCACTGAGTTCATGTCAGAGACAGTCTCTGTTCCCCTTACTAGGAAAACCAATTGTTTTATATTGTTGTCTTTGTTTGGAGCCACTGTTCTAGCAGCTACTTTGATATTTAAATCTAAGGGAAAGACTGGTTTTACCAGGCCTTCACTGAAGTCAGGGAAGAATTTCCTAGTCCATCTCCTTTTGTTTGTGACAGCAGGTGGGACAGCTTGTCAAAATCACACCTTTTGTTTCACCTCCTTGTGAATTTAACTCATTGTGCTGAGCTGTTTTTACTCTGGCTTAAAAGCAATCTGAAATAAAGCCAGGTGGCTAGTCCAGTCTAGTCTCCACTAGAGCCTCTCAGAAAGGTCCCATGTGTTGTGTGTGAGTTTATTAATTTTAATCCTCACTCCGGACTCAAGAACTGTTCCACTCTGCTGGCGGGCTCCAGCAGTCTTAAATAAAAATTTTGAATAAGAACATAAATCTTTGCTATACATATTTTAATTTTTATTTTTTTCCTTTTGTATTATTATCATTTACTACAATTTATTCAATTCATATCCTGGCTGTGGCCCCCTCCCTCGTCTCCTCCCAATTCCCACCCTTCCTCCCTCCCTCTTCTCCCCCTATGTCCCTCCCTTAGTCCACTGATAGAGGAGGTCTTCCTCCCATTTTATTTAACCCTAATCTATCAGGTCTCATCAAGACTGGTTGCATTGTCTTCCTCTGTGGACTGGCAAGGCTGCACCCCTCAGGGGAAGATGATCAGAGAGCCTGACACTGAGTTCATGCCAGAGAGAGTCCCTGCTCCCTTACTAGGGATCCCACTTGGAGACTGAGTCTATGGGCTACATCTGAGAAATTGTGGTACATTAACACAATGGAATACTACTCAGCTATTAAAAATAAGAAAATCTTGAAATTTGAAGGCAAATGTTGGGAGCTAGAAAAGATCATCTTGAGTGAGATAACTCAGAAGCAGAAAGACACACATGGTATATACTCACTCACAAGTGAATATTAGTCACATAATATAGGATAAGCATATATAAACCTACACTCTTAAAGAACCTAAATAACAAGGTAGACCTTAGGGAAGATACCCAATCCTCATTCAGAAGTACAAAGGCAATAGACATCAGAAGCAGGAGATGACCTGGAACAGGACAGGAGTTTACCACAGACGGCCACTGAAAGACTCAGTCAAAGATACTTTGACTGAAGTATCAAAGAAGAGGCTGAGACTCATAGCCAAATTTTGGGTATACTGCAGGGAATTTTACGAAAGAAGGGGTAGATAGAAAGACCTGGAGGGTCAGGAGCTCCAAAAGGAGAGCAACAGAGCCATAAAAACTGAGCCTTGGGGGCCTTGAAGAAAATGATACCCCAACCAAGGACAGTGCATGAAGAGGACCATATTTTAGTTCTATAATGGCATCATCTAACTCAGTGGTTTTCAACTCTTTAATACAGTTCCTTGTGTTATGATGACTCCAATAACAAAATTATTTTATTCCTACTTTGTAACTGTAATTTTGCTATGGTTACGAAATCATAATGTAAGTATATGCTATTTATAATGTTTGATGTGTGACCCCACTCCCATGAAAGGTTTATGTAAAATGTAGATTCACCAAAGTGACCAGAACTATTTCCCCACTGGATGGCATGTCTTTCCAACACGTAATAAATTTTTTAAAATATTAGTTTACTGTTACTGAACTCCATTTTGTCTTTTTATTCTCTGAGTTTACTGGTCATATCAACACCATATCTATGCTATGCTATTACCTACAGTGTTAAGATAATCAGGCATCACCAAAGCTTTATAAAGTGTGCTGTCTATGAACACAGGTTCACTTTTGTTTCTTTTATAAATAAATATCACCATGCATCCAGCATATTTCCTCCCTGGCCAGGCTTCTCAGCCTACTGAGTAAACAAATACATTACCATATGCTATGTCCAATTTTAATCTCTTAAATTCTCAGCATGCGATACTAGTTTCTAAAATGAATCATGATGTATAATTAATCATTTTCCCTATAGATTCAAGATTACAATTCATGGATTTAATGAAAATTTTGTTGATGTATCATATTTTAACTTCATATGAAAATGTGTGAAAACTTGAATACATCTGACCAATGATATTTTGAAATGAAAAAAAAAACTTATTTTATTTTATATACCACTGTTTCTTGATTTGTGGTTAAATACTTCTAATTGAAGATGAAAGTAACAAAACAAAAGTAACTGGTAAACAGCTACACAGTAAAACTTTACAATTCTACAGCAAAAATAATTATACTGCAAATTGGTTCTCTTTTTTGATCTCTAATGTGTTATTCTCTTCATATAAGAAAGTTCTTTTTTTTTCTTTTTTTTATTATTAGTTACATTTTGTTAACCCTATATCCCAGCTGTATCCTGCTCCCTCATTTCCTCCCAATCCCACCCTCCCTCCCTCATCTCCTCCCTGCCCCTTTCCAAGTCCACTGATTGGGGAGGACCTCCTCCCCTTTCATCTGACCCTGTTTTATCAGGTATCTTCAGGACTGGCTGCAAAGTCCTCCTCTGTGGCCTAACAGGACTGCTCCTCCCTTGGGGGGTGGAGATGTCAAAGAGCCTGCCATTGAGTTCCTATCAAAAACAGTCCTTGTTCCCCTTACTATGGGAAACCAACTGGTTACTGAGCTACCACGGGCTACATCTGAGCAGAGGTTCTAGGTTATATCCATACATGGTCCTTGGTTGAGTGTCTTATAATTACATGATCTTTGAAAGACAATAACACATTTTTAAGTTTTCATTTGTAGTTGATAAAACTCAGAAAGGGTATTTATTTGAAGTACCTTTTCTGTGTTTTATACGAGGCTAACAATGGTTTGATATTATTTTTTTACTTTTTACTTTTATTTATTTATTACAATTTAATCACTTTGTATCTCCACTGCATCCCCTCCCTCATCTCCCAGTCCCACCCACCTTCCCTCTCCCCCCCCATGTCCTTTCCCTAGTCCCTGAAAGGGGAGAACCTCCTCCCCTTCTATCTGACCCTAGCCTATCAGGCTGCATCATCTTCCTCTGTGGCCTGGCAAGGCTGTACCCACCAGGAGAAGGTGATCAAAGAGCCAGCCATGTCAGAGACAGCTCCTGTAGCCTTTACTAGGGACACCACTTGGAAACTGAGAAGTCTATGGGCTTCCTCTGAACAGGGGGTCTAGGTCCTCTCTATGAATGGTCGTTGATTGGACTATCATTCTCTGCAGGACCCACTGGGTCCAGATTTTTGACTTTGTTGTTCTCCTTGTGGAGTTTCTGTCCCCTCTGGGGCTTTCTGTATTCCTCTCCTTTCATAAGGATTCCAGCACTCTGCCCAAAGTTTGGCTATGAGTCTCAGGATCTCCTTCAATACCCTGTTGGGTAGAGTCTTTCAGAGGTCCCCTGTGGAAGGGAGTGAGTACAAGGGAATACCAGGCATTAGCACAGAGCATCATGAGATTTTCCATAGACCAATGAGGTCTGAAAAGAAAACAGACATACAGGAGACTACCTAGAGAAGCAAAACTGTCTTTCATAAACAAGGGAAAAATCGCCCTGTCATGGGCAATTGCAGGACACAAAAAGGAATATTATGTAATGATAAATTCAATATTCCTCTGGTTTAAATTCGAATAATTCAGCTCTTAGATTTAGGTTCTTAATATTTCCATGTCTTTAGATAGAAAAGATTCCCAGTCTCCAGATCTGTTGAATCAAGGCTTCAAGGCTCAACAGCTATTTGAGAGATGCAAACCTGATAGCTATCTTTTCTTCATCAGTTCTTTATAAAAATTGAAAGTTGAATAAGATCTTTTTTAAGGTCTCTTCCAGTTCTGGAACTCTCAGTCTTTTTCCTATGTTTCAATACTTTTCTTTCATACTCTTTTCTTAGAGGTCAGTACTTCTTAAGGGTGTCTTACACACATGGTTCTGAAAATACAGACTCATTGAAATAACAGAATTAATCTAGCCGTAAAAGTAGACAGGGTCAACAGAGTATTGAGCCTAAAAGGAAAAAGTGAGTGAGGCTGTGATGAGAAAATTATACCTGACCTCACCTCTCTCTTTCCTTTGGCTCTGGTTTTTATAGAATGCTATATTTCTGGTGGAACCATTCATATTTGCTGCAGGTAAATGCCTGCGTTCTGAATTTATTGAGACAGGCAGCAGAAGGTCAAGGTATAGGCCAAGGGTAACTAAAGCAGAGAAACACAGCATTTGAGAGTGATGGAGACAAATGCCAACTGTGGATTCAGCATGTACTGTGGGTGTAGAGGAAAAGAATCTACCAAAAAAATAATAACAAGAGCTTTATCTCAAATCAATGACACAAAGAGAAAAGCCGTATTTTTGCTTTAAGTACTCCAGGTTTTTAAAATGGTTCCTGGTTCTTTGAAAAGGTTCTGAATAAAATGAGTCCTTAAAATCATAAGGCAAAAACTTTAGTCATCTAATTAACTAATTTTTAGATAAAACACATAGTTTTCTGGGATACAAAAACATTACCTGCACAGGAAACAAGTGGCTAGCTGATCTCTCCAGTGACATATTTTATTTACCCCAATATAAACCCTCAACCATTTATTTAAGTGCGTTTGAGATTCCTCTGTTCTGAATTTTAAGTTTAGCTCTGTAAGCCATTTTAATTGGATTATTTGATTGGTTGGTGTTTAATTTCTTAAGTTCTTCATATATTTTTGGTTTTTGCTCTCTGTCTGATGTAAGGTTGGTAAAGATCTTTTCCCAAGCTGTAAGCTGCCATTTTGTTCTGTTGACATAGAAAAGCATTACAGTTTATAACATCCCACTTAATTAATTGTTGATCTTAGAGCCTGTGCTGTTGATGTTCTGTTCAAGAAGTTGTGTTCTATGCCAATGAGTTCTAGACTGAAAAATGTAAATCAAAATTACTCTAAAATTCCATATTACACCAGTCAGAATAGTAAAGATAAAAACAAACAAACAAAAAGACAAAACAGAACAAAAAACTCAAGTGAGAACACATGCTGGAGAGGATATGGAGGAAAAAAAAAAAACACTCCACCATTGCTAGAGGGAGTACAAACTTGTATAACCTCTCTGAAAAATCAATCTGGTGCTTTCTCAGAGAACTGGGAATAGTTGTACCTCAAAACCCAGCTATACCACTCCTGGGTCTATACCCAAAAGATGTTCCACCATACAACAAAGACATTTGCCCAACTATGTTCCTAGCAGCTTTAATTGCAACAGCCAGAAACTAGAAACAACCTAGATGTCCTTCAACTGAAGAATGAATAAAGAAATTGTGGTATATGTACATAATGAAAAACTACTCAGCTATTAAAAAATAAGGAAATCATGAAATTTGGAGGCAAATAAAGCCTTGATCATAACCTCCACTATGAATTATTTCTCATAACCTTAAAAAGAAGGAAAAATAAACACATACATACATATAAACCAAGCATTCTTTTATTAAGTCTCTTTTGTAATAGAGACACATAACACAGATCAGAAAGTTTGAGAGTGTTTTCTTTCTGAGTAACAATTGAAAGCTGTAAATGAGAATGCTCTTGGTAATCAATCCGTAATAGAATATAAAATTTTTACTAATGGTTTCTAAAGTTTTCAAAGCACATGGGAATAAGATACAGTTTTGATTTGAAAGCCAAGTAGGCTTTTACAAGTGAGTTCATAATTTCAGTGTTGTGGTCACACAGATATTGCTGTTTAGCTTCACTTTTAACCTGCTCAAGAAATCCTATTTGTATATGAACATGAATTTGGGGATATCATCAAAGGAAATACAAACACCTTTTTCTTTTTTTTTTTTTTTTTTTTTTTGAGTTAGGACATCCCCCTTTTCATTATTTACTTACATAGGTTTCCATAAGTTTTCCACCATGATGTATTTGGTCACAGAGAATATATAGCATTGACTATAAGACACAAATTCAATATGTATAAAAGTGAGTCACTGATTTAGATGCAATATGTCTAGGCCTAGAGAAGAAAAGCCAAACCCCGAATCAACAATTAAATGACTAAAGAAAATTCTGTCTATCTACTTATCTATCTGTCTTTCTGCCTGCTTGCCTGCCTATCTACATAGTAATCAAGCATCTCCCTGTTGATTTATATATCAATATACTCTCCTGTATTAATTCTTTGAGAATTAGGTTTTTTTATTACCAACTTAAATTTCATATTCCATGTTTGCATTTTGTATAGATAGTGGAACTATGAATAGTTACAAATTGTTTCCACTTTAAAAATATTTTTTTATTTTTTTAAATTTTTTATTAATTACACTTTATTCATTTTGTATCCCCCCATAAGCCCCTCCCTCCTCCCCTCCCGATCCAACCCTTTCTCCCCTTTCTGCATGCATGCCACTCCCTAAGTCCACTGATAGGGGAGGTTCTCCTCTTCTTTCTGATCTTAGTCTATCAGTTCTCATCAAAAGTGGCTGGTAAGGCTGCTCCCCCCTCAGGGGGAAGTGATCAACGAGCAGGCCAATCAGATTATGTCAGAGGCAGTCCCTCTTCCCATTACTATGTAACCCACTTGGACACTGAACTGCCATGGGCTACACCTGTGCAGGGGTTCCAGGTCATCTCCACGAATAGTCCTTGGTTGGAGTATGATTTTCTGGGAAGTTCCCTGTGTTCAAATTATCTTGTTCTGTTGCTCTCCTTGTGGAGTTCCTGTCCCCTCCAGCTCTTACTATTTCCCACTTCTTACATAGAATTCCATTCACTCTGCCCATCAGTTGGCCATCAGGCTCAGCATCTGCTTTGACAGTCTATACTGCAGAAGCTTTCAGAGGCCCTCTGTGGCAGGTTTCAAGGTTGTTTCCTGTTTTCTTCTGGCTTTAAGAGGCCCTCTGTAGCGGGTTCCGAGGTTGTTTCCTATTTTCGTTTTCTTCTGATGTCCAGCCTCTTTGCCTTTCAGGATGGGGATTGAACATTTTAGTTAGGGTCCTCTCTTTTGCTTAGTTTGTTTAGATGTACAGATTTTAGTGGGTTTATTCTTTATTGTATGTTTATATGAGTGAGTATATACCATGTGTGTCTTTTTGCTTCTGGGACAACTCACTCAGGATGATCCTTTCCAGGTCCCACCATTTACCTGCAAATTTTCATGATTTCCTTATTTTTCATTGCTGAGTAACACTCCATTGTATAGATGTACCACAGTTTCTGCATCCATTCTTCAGTTGAGGGGCATCTGGGTTGTTTCCAGCTTCTGGCTATTACAAATAAAGCTGCTGCAAACATGGTTGAGCAAATGTCCTTTTTTTGTACTTGCGCTTCTTTTGGGTATATGCCTAGGAGTGGTATGGCTGGATCTTGAAGAAGTGCTATTCCTAGTTGTCTGAGAAAGCGACAGATTTTTTCCAGAGTGGTTGTAGCAGTTTACATTGCCACCAGCAGTGGAGAAGGGTTCCCCTTTCTCCACAACCTCTCCAGCATGTGTTGTCCCTTGAGATTTTCATCTTGGCTAATCTGATGGGTGTAAGGTGAAATCTCAGGGTTGTTTTGATTTGCATTTCCCTAATGGCTACTGAGGTTGAGCATTTCTTTAAGTGCTTCTCTGCCATTCGATATTCCTCTACAGAGAATTCTCTCTTTAGCTCTGTTCCCCATTTTTTAAGTGGATTACTTGGTTTGTTGCTTTTCAGCTTGTTTAGTTCTTTATATATATTGGATATGAGTCCTCTGTCAGATAAAGGTTGGTGATGATTCTTTCCCAATCTGTAGGCAGTCACTTTGTTTTGTTGACGGTGTCCTTTGCTTTAAAGAAGCTTTTCAATTTCATGAGGTCCCATTTATTGATTGTTGCTCTTAGAGCCTGTGCTGTTGGTGTTCTGTTCAGAAAGTTTTCTCCTGTACCAATGAGTTCTAGGGTATTCCCCACTTTTTTTCCTAGCCGATTTAATGTGTCTGGTTTATCTTGAGGTCTTTGATCCACTTGGACTTCAGTTTTGTGCAGGGTCGTAAGTATGGATCTATTTTCATTTTTCTACATGTAGACATCCAGTTGGACCAGCACCATTTGTTGAAGATGCTATCTTTTTTCCATTGTATGGTTTTGGCATCTTTGTCAAAAATCAGGTGTCCGTAAGTGTGTGGGTTTATTTCTGGGTCTTCTGTTCGATTCCATTGATCCATCATTCTGTTTCTATGCCAGTACCATGCAGTTTTTATAACTGTTGCTCTATAGTACGGCTTGAGATCAGGGATGGAGATACCTCCAGAAGATCTTTTATTGTAGAGGATTGTTTTAGCAATTCTCAGTTTCTTGTTATTCCATACGAAGTTGAGAATTTTTCTTTCCAGGTCTGTAAAGAATTGTGTTGGCAATTTGATGGGAATTGCATTAAATCTGTAGATTGCTTTTGGTAAGATGGCCATTTTTACTATGTTAATCCTACCAAGCCATGAGCATGGGAGATCTTTCCATCTTCTCATATCTTCCTCTAATTCTTTCTTCAGAGAATGGAATTTTTTTCATGCAAGTCTTTGACTTGCTTGGTTAGGGTTACACCAAGGTACTTTATGTCATTTGTGACTATTGTGAATAGTGTTGTTTCTCTAATTTCTTTCTCAGCCCTTTTGTCTTTTGTATACAGGAGTGCTACTGATTTTTTTCAGTTAATTTTGTATCCAGCGACTTTGCTGAAGGTGTTCATCAGCTGTAGGAGTTCCCTGGTAGAGTTTTTGGGGTCACTCATATATACTATCATATCATCTGCAAATAGTGATAATTTGACTTCTTCCTTTCTCATTGTATCCCCTTGATCTCCTTCAACTGTCTTATTGCTCTAGCAAGGACTTCCAGCACTATGTTGAAGAGATATGGAGAGAGTGGGCAGCCTTGTCTTGTCCCTGATTTCAGTGGGATTGCTTTAAGTTTCTCTCCGTTCAGTTTGATGTTGGCTATAGGCTTGCTGTAAATCGCCTTTACTATGTTTAGATATGTGCCTTGTATCTTGATCTCTCCAGTACTTTAAACATGAATGGCTGTTGGATTTTGTCAAATGCTTTTTCAGCATCTAGGAAGATTATCATGTGGTTTTTTTCTTTCAGTTTGTTAATATGGTGGATCACATTGATGGATTTCCATATATTGAACCACCCCTGCATACCTGGAATGAAGCCTACTTGGTCATAGTGGATAATATCTTTGATGTGTTCTTGGATTCAGTTTGCAATAATTTTGTTAAGTATTTTTGCATCAATGTTCATAAGGAAGATTGGCCTGAAATTCTCTTTCTTTGTTGAGTCTTTGTGAGGTTTAGGTACCAAGGTGATTGTGGCTTCATAGAATAAGTTTGGTAATGTTCCTTCTGTTTCTATTTTGTGGAATAGTTTGAAGAGAATTGGAGTTAGCTCTTCTTTGAAGGTCTGGTATAATTCTGCGCTGAAGCCATCTGGTCCTGGGCTTTTTTTGGATGGGAGACTTTTGATGACTGCTTCTATTTCTTTGGGGGATATAGGATTATTTAATTGATTTACCTGGTCCTGATTCAGCTTTGGTGAGTCAAATCGATCAAGAAAATTGTCCATTTCATTTAGATTTTCAAATTTTGTTGAGTATAGACTTTTGAAGCAAGTCCTAATGGCTGTTTGGATTTCCTCAGTGTCTGTAGTTATGTCCCCCTTTTCATTTCTGATTTTGTTGATTTGGGTGGTGTCTCTCTGCCTTTTAGTTAGCTTGGCTAAGGGTTTGTCGATCTTGTTGATTTTCTCAAAGAACCAGCTCTTGGTTTCATTGATTCTTTGAATTGTTTTATTTGTTTCTAATTGATTGATTTCAGCCCTGAGTTTGATTATTTCCAGCCGTCTACTCCTTTTTGGTGTGTCTGCTTCTTCTTTTTCTAGGGTTTTTAAGTGGGCCATTAAGTTGCTTGAATGAGCTGTCTTGAATTTCTTCTTGAAGGCACTTAGTGCTATGAACTTTCCTCTTAGCATTGCTTTCATTGTGTCCCACAAGTTTGGGTATGTTGTGTCTTCAATTTTCATTGAGTTCTAGAAAGGCTTTAATTTCTTTCTTTATTTCTTCCCTGACCCAGCTGTCATTTAGTAACAAGTTGTTCAGTTTCCATGTGTGTGTAGGCTTTTTGCTGTTTCTGTTGTTGTTGAAGTCCAGCTTTATTCCATGGTGATCAGACAGGATACAAGGGATTATTTCAGTCTTCTTGTATCTGTTGAGGCTTGCTTTATGACCAACTATATGGTCTATTTTGGAGAAGGTTCCATGAGGTGATGAGAAGAAGGTAAATTCTTTTGTGTTTGGGTGTAAAGTTCTGTAAATGTCTGTGAGGTCCATTTGATTCATGACCTCTGTCAGAGACATTGTTTCTTTGTTTAATTTCTGTTTTGTTGACCTGTCCTTTGTTGAGAGTGGGGTGTTGAAGTCTTCCACTATTAATGTGTGGGGATCTATATGTGGTTTAAATTTTATCAATGTTTCTTTTACAAATGTGGGTGCTCTTGTATTTGGGGCATAGATGTTCAGGATTGTGATGTCTTCCTGGTGGAATTTTCCCTTGATGAGTATGAAGTGTCCTTCCTCATCTCTTTTGATTAATTTTGGTTGAAAGTCGTTTTTATCAGATATTAGAATGGCTACTCCTGCTTGTTTCTTTGGTCCATTTGCTTGGAAAGTCATCTTCCAACCTTTTACCCTCAGGTACTGTCTATCTTTGTGTCTTAGGTGTGTTTCTTATATGCAACAGATTGCTGGGTTTTGTTTATGTATCCATTCTGTTAATCTGTGTCTTTTTACTGGAGAGTTGAGTCCATTGATGTTGAGAGAGATTAATGACCAGTGGCTGTTAGATCCTTTGATTTTGATGTTGGCTGTGTTCATAAGGTTGTGTGCTTGGTTGCTTTTTGTTTTGCTGTAGTACGGATTTGTGTGTAGGTATTGTTGAAATTTGTTTTGGTCATTGAATATTTTGTTTTCTCTGACTATGAGGACTGAGAGTTTTGCAGGGTATAGTAGCCTGGGTTGACATCTGTGTTCTCTTAGGGTCTGCATGATATCTGTCCAGGCCCTTCTGGCTTTCATAGTTTCTGTTGAAAAGTCAGTTGGGATTCTAATGGGTTTGCCGTTATATGTTACTTGGCCTTTTTCCCTTGTAGCTTTTAGTATTTTTTCTTTGTTCTGTATACTTACTGTTTTGATTATTATGTGGCGGGAGGATTTTCTCTTCTGGTCAAATTTGTTGGGTGTTCTGTAGGCCTCATGTATCCTTATTGGCTTCTCCTTTAACTTGGGGAAATTTTCTTCAATGATTTTGTTGAAAATATTTTCTGGGCCTTAGAGAAGGGAGTCTTCTTTTTCCTCTATTCCTATTATTCTTAGATTTTGTCTTTTCATATTGTCTTGGATTTCTTGGATGGTCTGTGTCAGGAATTTTTTGGATTTAACATTTTCTTTGACAGATACATCGATTTCTTCCATTGTATCTTCTACACCTGAGATTCTTTCTTCCATTTCTTGTATTCTGTTGGTTATGCTTACCTCTGTAGTTCCTGTTTTCTTCCCTAAATTCTTCCTCTCCATTATTTCCTCCATTTGTGTTTTCTTTAATTTTTCTAGTTCTATCTTCAGGTCTTGAGTTGTTTTGTTTACTTCCTTCACCTGTCTGCTTATATTTTCCTCTTTTTCTTTTAGTTCCTTCAACTCTGTCTCTTTGATTTCTTTCAGTGATTTAATTATTTCTTCTCTGAAGGCCACAAGCCCTTTTTGCTGCATCTTCCCGTATTTCTTCACGGATGGCCCTAATCTGCTTGTCTTTATCTTCCTCCATTTCTTTACGGATAGCCATGATCTGTTTGGTTTTATCTTCCTCTAATTCTTTACGTATTTTATCTGTTTCCTCTATTTTCTCTTCATCAACATAGATGTAAGGTCATCTTCTTGATTTTCTATTATGCTGCATTGTCCAGGGCTGTTAGCCCCTGGATGGCTGGGTTCTGGAGATGCCATATTCCTCTGTCTTTTGTTGGTTGAGCCTTTACAGCCCAATCTACCCATTGGGCTGATTTAGGTGTTGGCTGTTAGTTTCTGTGCTTCCTGGAGTCCTGAGGTAGGGAGTATCCCCTTGGCCAGAAAATGATTTTTCCTGAAGGAGTCCTTCTCTGCTTTTTGGTTATGGTCACTGTATGGCCAGTGTTTCTCCGGAGTTGCCACTGCTCACCTCAGGTTTATAGCCCTGAGTAGTAGCTGTGGTCTATGTTAGGCAGGGGGGATCTCCTCTTACCCATAGAATTTCTCAAGACATCTGCCCCACTGCTGGGTTTCTTGTTATAAATTTAGTGTGCTGCTGCTCACTAAATTTCCATGTACAGTCCTCTTGAAGGAACTGCTGATTCCCTAGCTGTGGGGTTTTCTCCCAATAGGGAAACTCAGTCTGTTATCCTGGGGCTCACAGTTCTGTCCGGGAAAGTGGGAGGTGCACTCAGCAAGTCTCTGGGCCAGAGGCTGATTGCTCTGCTCTGGACCTGGAGAATGTGCACCTAGGTTGAGTTGGTGCCTGGGAGCACTGCTCTGGTCTGGAGGCTGGGTGCCTCACTCTGGACCAGTAGCTGTGTGTCTCTGTCTGGGATGGTGGCTGCAGGCACTGCTCTGGTCCAGACGCTGTGGGTGCAGCCCTCTTGAAGGACCAGGGATTCCCACAGTTTTGACAGTCTAGCTAGGGATAACTGGTTGATCCTTGGCACAGTATCTAAGGGCTGCTGTAATGGCTCTCTGGCCCTTGTAGGTCTGAGGATGGGGCTGTGTGTCCCAGTGCCCTGGGGGAACTCAATAATGGCGGCAGAGCACAGTGCTCCTGCCTGCACTAGAGTCTGCGTGAGTCCAGGAAGTGTTTTGGTGCTGGGTGTCCTAAGCATTAGAGCTGCTGACCCCCTCTGCTGGGGGTTTCCTCCTGCCAGAGACACGCAGTCTGGTGCCCTGTTGCCCTGGTTCCCACAGTTCTATCTGAGGCGGTGAATCAGGCGCACAGGCAGGGCTCCATGCAGGCGCCTGGGTCCGGGCTGGCTTTTGGGGCACCCGCGGAACCCGAGTCTTTTCCAGGGGATGTCTGGGTAACCTGAGATCGGTCCCAATTCTTTCCTGCTCCGTGGGGTTATCTCTCGACTGGGAAATCCAGTCTATGGTGTTGTGGGCCCACAGTTCAGTCTGGGACCGTGACCAAATCGCGCTGGCGGGTAGCTCTGGGCTGGCGACCAAGCGCCTGGCCGGGGGGATCTCTTCCGCAGTTTTGCTGGGTGAGTTAAAGCTGATCGAATCCCCCACCGTGGGGTATCCTCTCACCTGAGAAACACAACCACTTGTGTTTTATGGCCGCGAGTTCTGATTACTGGTCACTGTGCCAATTCTGCTGTGCTGCTCCTCAGAATGAGAGTCCTCCCGGCGCTGCCATCTTGCCCCGCCTCCTACCATCTTTCTCTTTTAAAGGTTTTCTTTTGATGCAATTGCAGATTCACAGGTAATTGCAAGAAACAGAAGAAACAGCAGGCGTGTCCTTTATACTAGTATTCTCCAGTGGTTATATGAATAATATCACAATTTGGAGATACTTGGTACAAAGTATGCAATTTCTGTAAACTTTAATTTTATGTATTTGTGTCTCTTTCTGTCTTTGTTTTGTTAGAATTGTCAAGAGCTTTCATATACATATCAATATATTTCATCAAAGCTGCCTTTGCTTCCTCCACGTTCACTTTTCCTATACCATCCCTCCTAGCTTCATCTTCTCTTCCTTAAACCTAGTGAGTCCTCTTAGTATTACCAGTAGGCATGTGACAGTAGGCCTACCCATGAACATGGACTGCATCCAGATAAAATCAACGTTCTTTTTCACAGCACAAATGACCTCATAGTTGCTGTGACTGCATGCACAAGATATGCACATGATCAAGTCAATCAGAGTTCTGTCAGGGGTGGGATCGGGCCTCATAAAGTCTGAAGAGCTATTGGCAGTCGATGGCAGTTGGAGGAGGGAAAGTGACTGTTTCCAGTTTACACTTATGACATGGGAAAGCATTAATATTAATCACTGTTAAGACGAAAACAGTTCTAATGTTAGAAACAAACCTCAGATTGTCCCTGATAAGGTATCACTTTCACAGACACAAAACGTAATAACAAAGCAAATATAAAAGAAAATATTCAAGTTTGAAAACCTATGAAAAGATAAACAATACACAAAAATAATACAGAAAAAAGTTTTTGGTTATCTTGACTTCGTTATCTTCCAAAAGGAATGGCTTAGATCAGTGACTTGGAAGTGACTAATGTGTTTGAGGAATAATTTCAGTTAATAACGGTAGAGAAACCAGAAAATGAAGACGCAGAAAGTGAGAAAAATAAGACAATAATGAGCCTTCCTTTCGTCACCACAAAGGATAACTGAGCAGGTCCTGCAGGGGCCCCAGGAGGGACCACAGACAATGCATTGTACTTAACCAGACTACAACAGGAAGAAGAGCACCATCCTCTAATCTACCTCCTCTCAGTGAGTTTAGCTAGTCCTGGTCCATGGGGAATTTTTCTCACTCCTCCACATATGGTCACAGTAAATACCAAGCCAGGTGCTCCAAATAGTCTAGGATTCAGTAAAAGAAGAGGCTCATGGGGAGCTATGAGCAGAAAGGCATGAAGCACAGGGCTTTTGAATCATCTTTGTGAAATTAAGTGACAAAACAGAGATTGAGCCAACAGTTGACAAACCAGAAGTGAGATGACACACAACAGGTCTCTGAGAGCTTGAGCTTTGCAGGTTGGACAGTAAACTACTTCAGAGTATTAGCAACCTTCTTTTAGATAGGGCACTCAGTAAAGCTTCTGTTTCTTTAACTCAGTAATTTAGGAACCTTCAGATAATTACTTTTCACTGTCTCAACTATTCAAGGACAGTTTAGAAACCTAGACTTCATGTCCAGAGCAAAATAGATGGAGACAAATAAATGAAAAGGAAAGATAGTTGTCTAAAATAAATATAAAGATGATTCAAAAGTGTATTAGTAGATATGTAGATAAAATAATAGAATGACAAGTGATTTCTAGAGAGAGGATGATTGATGATAGATAATTACAGATAAATAGATGATTGATAGATATCAATAGATAGATAGATAGATAGATAGATAGATAGATAGATAGATAGATGATACATAGATAGATAAAGAGATTCATTCATGTGATTATAGAAGTGGGTGAGTCCAAACTCTAAAGATTTCACTTTTCTACCCAAGTCTTTTAGGCTGCAGAACTCTCTCACACCTGAGGAAGATTTAGCCTGTTGTTTCATTCATGACTTTCATTAAATGATACTCACACACTTCAGGTGGATAGCTGCTTTAAATAGATGTCCATCAATTTAAACAAAACATCCTCACAGAGACATCTGGAATAACTTCAGGCAAAATAATTCTGGAGTCCCACAGACCCAGACGAGTTGACATATAAAATAAATCATCACGCTTATAAATTTATTCCAGAAGAGATTGTATTTTAAAAATGAACATTTTAGCTATAATTACATTTCTAAGATAGGCACAAACTTTGTATCAAGAGGACTATCATGAACACAAGACTAGGCATGGGTATGTGATGAGCTTTATGTCAGTATGAGGTATAAGATGAGACCATATTATAAATACATATATAAATAAACAAATAGATTCAATATAAACCTATTTGGTCAAATGGAATCACATAAAATGCTGCTTTGAGTAACGAAAATAGTATAGAGAAACACAATAAGAGAATATCAAAATGTCTTAAAAAATTGTCTGTCATTAAAATTTAAACAATAGATTTTTATGTTTTTATTAAGTAAATATTTATTGAGATACAAAACACAATAGTTATTCAGCTAAACAAAATGAAATTTAAACCAAGTCATTGTGGATGAAAGAGATTTTAAGTCTTCCTAGAAAAATTACCAGAAAATATAAGCTAATAATGGAATGAATAAAGCACTTTATCATCAGATGATGAAAGAGTTGTTTGCACTCAGGCTAACACAATGAACTGAATAAGAGGCTTACACTAATACGTATTCATAAAATATTTGTGTTATTTGTGTTCTGCAGACTATAAAGAATAAATATTCACAGATGTGCTATCAATGATTTAAGGACTTCTGAATGAAAAGCTAATAATTCTGAAGTGTTATTTTAATGATTTCCCGGATGTCTAGTTTACTTTCTGTTGTTATGGTAAAACTGACCAGAAGCAAGTTGGAGAATAAATGGTTTATTTGGTTTACAGGATACAGTGTACCATTCAGAGGAGCCAAGAAAGGAACTCAAGACTGAAACTTAAATCAGGAACTGAAGCAGAAGCCACTCAGGAAGAGCTCTGCTTACCCACCTGCTTCTCATCTCTTGCTCAGCCTGCTTTCCTATACATCACAGAGGTGACACTGTGGCCCACAGTGGGCCTTTCCACATCGACTGTTAGCAAATATTCTGCAGATGTGCCCACAGGCCAATCTGATAGTAATTCCTCAATTTATATTTCCCGTTCACTTGTGGCTATTATTTGTGTCCAATTGGACTTCCTTTGTTTTTTGAATTGACTGAATTTATTTGTGGACGATTTAATGGCTATTGATACTATTTTCTGTATGTTTTCATTATCCTCTTGCTTATCTAGCTCCCATCCCATCTTCCCCCCTTCTCTCCTACATGACTTTTTCTCATGGATGTCTGTTCTTTCTTTTTGTTTTGTGGCCCACTAGTTTTAGCTGGTTCCATCTGTATCACCTTGCATCAGATTTCTTTTAGTATTTAATAGTTCAGCGGTGCAAACTATAGTTAGGCCCTATGATCCACTCCCTGACAAATGATTTGGCTATTGACAAGTGAGTCTTGTGCAGTGTGTAAGAGTCTTCCCAGTACGGGCAACTGCAGTGGATGAAACTCTGTATGCAATGGGTGGATCAAGTTCTGGATCCACTTTTCCTTCTGCTCTCTCATCCATTTGTTCCCTGTATTTTACAGTGTGTAACACAGATGCCTTGGGCAGAGCTGAGCCTCCAAGAGACACTCCTCTAAGCATACCGAGCATCCACGAATCACTGCATTTATTGGTGTTCACTGCAAAGAAAATCTGATCTGATTAAGGATGAGCATTTGCCTATGGGTTTGAACATAGATATGTAGAATACAGCTCAGTGCCATGTCATTACCTAAACAGTAGTGAACCCCTTCACACTGCCATCCTAAGACAGCCCTACGCAGGCCTGATGACCACCAGCAGCAGCCATGTGTCTTTAACCAGTTTGCTCTAGTAAGCATGGCTTCTGTCCTGTAGGGTGGCTCTCAAACCAAATCAGAAAACAGTTGGTTATCTCCTTTCCAGTTATGCAATTTACCGTACCAGTGTGCACTTCTTGCCTGGCAAGTTGACACTGAAGCATGTAGGATTCAAAATTTAGGAAGATTGTTAATTCTTTACCTCCCCAAACAGTCTGTAGAGAACCTTCTGACACTATGAAATCCAGCCAAGGAGAGGGGGTTTCTACTCTACTTCTTGCTTGTATCTCAGTACCTGGAAGCAAGCTGTGTTCTGTATACAGCACTGGGTCTTATTATCTAATTTTATGAGCAATCAAGGTGAACAGCTTCAATCTGTGTTGTTTGGAGAGTTTGCATGGCACCCATTGCAAATATATGGAGGTAAACATACCTGGCACAGGGATTCTGTTTGATTAAACAGTGCCTTTTAGGGACAGCATAACTTTGGACTTTTGACTTCCAGAACAATAAAGCAAAACAACTGTGTTGTTCTAATTCAAGTTTGTAGACATCTATAAGAGGATCAGGACCAGTAGAAGACAAATACCAGCCCCTACATATTCCATTTTGGACAAAAACTTAAAGCATCATGTAGTAAAAACAAATAATAGTAGTTTCCTGTTGTTAACCACTAGAATAGCATTCTTCATTGTCACCTGAGACCTTGTGAGACTTCTGATTTCCCAGATTATAAAAACCAGTCTGTGTTAAACACACATCCCCCCGGGAAAGGCTTGATGCACACTGTCCTATGTCCAGTGATATTTTAGAGCTTTCTCATCTGGGGAGCTAAAGCAATACTACATTGGCCTATGTCTTGATCTACCAGGTTTGAGATGTTTGCAGATCACACGCAAGCACACACACACACACACACACACACACACACACACACACCCTGCCATACATTCTGTTAGGCTTTTGTTGTTGTTGTAATGTTTCCACCTGTGATATGTTTATTGAGGTATTGAGGAAAGGCCACTTTCTCAAGCATCAGTACTGGATGGTTTGTATTTATTACTGCGTGTCTTCTCCTAACTATAGCAGGCTCCCCAGAAGCAGATAAGATCAAAGCAACTAGAGGAAACTCAGACACTTCCTGTCAATTAAGCTCACAACATACATCCTATCTACAAATTACAACTCCCATGTGCTTGGCCTAGGCTTCTTTTCAGTTTTCTTTAGCAGGCACAAGGTAAACAGCTTTGACAGTAGAACACTTGCAGCATAAGCATGTGTGTCTAAGTTTAGATTCCCAGCACCCATGTAAAATGAACTGGGTATGGCCGCACATGTCCCCGAAATCCCAGCACTGTAGAGAATACAAGAGGATGCCTAGGGCTTGCTGGATCCAGGCTCAGTGAGACATTCCGTCTCAGAGGAATAAAGATGGAGGGTGAGAGAGTAAAGATGGAGAGGAATTGAGCACAATACTTCATTCCTCTGGCCTTTATTCAAGAAAGGGTACAGGGACACACACACATAAGTATACACTCAGCATACTCATGTACACTATCTCTCTCTCACACACACAGATACACACACACCTAAATACACACCACTTCTCCCTAAAACATGTTGTCTTTAGCTTATGTGGGTTTTTTATACCCATGACAGAAAGTATATACCCTATATGTTTACTGATCATCCATATACCCATGGACTATAAGAGTAAAACTAGTGGATGTATTAATTAACATAAATATGATGCAGGCTAGACAAGCATTTTGCATGATGACAACATGTAGATGTAAATCTGAGTTGTTAATCTTTTGAATTCAGGAGAGCAAGATGAGGGTGTGGTTAGTTTATTTGGAACGAACATTCTCTACTCTTTTTCTTGTATAAAAATGATGACCCTTGCCACCTGGCAAACAAGAGACACAATATACATGGTCACTAACAACTGTCTGAGAGTTAAAGTCTTCCTGTATGTGCCTGCTCACTGTATAGCCTGTAATTTTACCTCTGCAGAAATGTCATGAAATTCTGTAAGCTAAAGACCTTTCTTATTGCATAGTCAAATAAGGGAGCTTACCCTAGAGTACCTAAAATGGATGCTCTAACCAATACATAAATTGATACAGACTGTGTCAGGCTACTCCAGTTTCTGAGAAATGTTGAATATCATAAAATGAATAAATGATAAATGAATAAAATCATAAATGAATAAAATTATGCAGACATAGAAATGTAGAGGCAGTAAAAGAGAAAACATCCATGGCAAAGCAATATGCAAAATCCTGAAGCAAAGACAATATGAATTATTTGATGATTGACAAGAGTTTGCAATATGGAATTAGAGTGGAGTCCCTATGAGGCTGCAGCATGAGAGAGGGAGTAAAGCTTTTGTGGAGAGTGGTCTCTGTAGCTAGGAACAAAATCACTGTCTCCAATTGTTTTCATTGTTACTAAAAATTTGAATCTTAGGGCAAGGACTTAAAGGCATATTTTGTTATCTTTTATAATAATTGCAATTTATTTCTATCTCAGGTTCTTATTTTTCTCGATGGCAAAAATAATAACTATATTAATATCTGTCTTCCATTTTCTCATACTCAATATATGAGGTGGTTTGGATTCCAGAAGACTGATGACAGTAGGAATTTTGAAATATGTATGCGTGTGTGTGTGTGTGTGTGTGTGTGTGTGTGTGTGTGTGTGTAAGACAATAGAGAGGGGAACACATCTTCACTGCCTTCCACATATATGTATAATGTATAAAAACACACATGAACATGAATGTGTGTCTGTACAAATTTGCTTACATGTCAATCCATACAGCGACCTCTTGAATCACAAGAGGTTTTAAAAATTTTATTTATGTATGTATTTTATTCATTTTACATCCCTGTTATAGCCCTATCCCTCCTCCCCTCCCAATCCAATGCTCCCCATCCCCATCCCCTTTTCCTGAGAAAAAGGGGGGGCTCCCTTTCTCATCTATCCAAGCTCATCAAGTTGCATCATGTCTGAAGCAGTCCCCACTTCTCTTACTAGAGGACCCACATGAAGCCTAAGCTGCCTATCGGCTACATTTTTGTAGCATGCATGGTCCTTAGTTGATGCTTCAGTCTCAGCAAGCCCCTCTGGTCTCTGGTTAGTTGGCCCTGTTGGTCTTCTTGTGGAGCTCCTGTCACCTCCAGGTCCTTTTTTCTTTCCTCCCTCTTTTCCACAAGATTCTCTGTGCATTGCTCAATATTTGGCTGTGAGTCTTAGCATCTGTTTTGAGGAGCAGCTGGGTAGAGTCTCTCAGAGGACAATTCTGTCAGGCTCCTGTCTGCAAGCTTAGCAGAGTATCATACATAGTTGGCACTCTCCCTCTCTGATAGGGAGGGTCTTTGGTTGGGCCAGGCATTGGTTGAACATTCCCTCAATTTATCCTCTATCTTCTCTGACTTTTTCCCTGCATATCTTGCTGGCAGGATAAATTTTGGGTGTAAGTTTCTGTGGGTGGTTTGGTGTTCCCCTGCCTCTGCTAGGAGACTGGTCTAGTTAGAAGATGTCCTCTTCAGTTACTATGGTCTCTGCTACTAGAAGTCTCTGAATCCCCCTCATATCCTCCCAGAAGCCTACCCTGCCTTAGGTCCCCAGCTTGTCAAAGAGATGCCGCCCCACCCTGTTTCTCTTTTCTCAACAGGCCTTCTGTCCTCTTGACCTTGCTCTACCCAGGTCTGATCTCTACCTTCTTAACTCTCTGCATCCCCACAAGACCTGTCCTTATCCCTTGGAAACTTCTAAGTCCCAGACTGCTTGACATTATATATGCTTAGATGCTCTGTAAGTGGCTTTGTTATCATGGTATTTCCATATCATTGAGGCTGTGCTTCAGAGAGGGAAGAAAACAAATTGTTCATTTGGTCTTTCTTTTATTATGATTTTAATTTTTATTAATTACAATTTATTCACTTTGTATCCCCCTGTAGCTCCCTCCCTCCTCCCCTCCCTACTCCACCCCTTCCCCCTTCTCCACCCAAGCCCCTCTCCCAATCCACTGATAGGGGAGGTCTTCCGCCCCTTCCTTCTATCCTAGTCTATCAGGTCACATCAGGAGTGGCTGCATTGTCTTCCTCTGTGGCCTGGCAAGGCTGCTCTCCCCTTAGGGGTAGGTGATCAAAGAACAGGACAATCAGTTCATGTCAGAGACAGTCCCTGTTCCCATTAATAGGGAACCCACTTGGACACTGAACTGCCATGAGTTGACACTGCCATAAACTGACCCTGACATACATCTTTGCAAGGGTTCTGGGTTTTCTCCATAAATGGTCCTTGGTTAGAGTATCAGTCTCAGAAAAGACTCCTATGCCCAGAGTTTTTGGTTCTGTTGCTCTCCTTGTGGAGCTCCAGAGTAAGCTCTCCAGGTCTTACTATTTCCCACTTCTTTCATAAGATTCCCTGTAATCTACCCAAGGGTTAGCCATTAGTCTCAGCATCTGCTTTGATACCCTGCAGGGTACAGCCTTTCAGAGGTCTCTGTGGCAGGTTCCTGTGGATCAAAGACCTCAATATGAAACCAGACACACTAAATCTGTTAGAAGAGAAAGTGAGGAAAAGCCTAGAACTCATTGGCACAGAAGACGATTTTCTGAACAGAACACCAACAGCACAGGCTCTAAGAGCAACAATCAATAAATGGGACCTCATGAAACTGAAAAGCTTCTGTAAAGCAAAACGACTGCCTACAGACAAGGAAAGGATCTTCACCAACCCTATATCTGACAGAGGGCTAATATCCTGAATATATAAAAAAATCAAGAAGTTAAACAGCAACAATCAAGTAACCCAATTAAAAAATGGGGTACAGAGCTAAAGAGAAAATTCTCTGTAGAGGAATAATGAATGACAGAGAAAAGAAACACTTAAGGAAATGTTGAATGTCCTTAGTCATCAAGGAAATGCAGATCAAAACGACCCTGAGATTTCACCTTACACCCATCAGAATGGCTAAGATCAAAAACTCAAGTGACAATACATGCTGGAGAAGATGTGGAGAAAGGGGAACCCTTCTCCACTGCTGGTAGGAATGTAAACTTGTACAACCACTCTGGAAATTAATCTGGCGCTTTCTCAGACAACTAGGAATAGTGCTTCCTCAAGATCCAGTTTTACCACTCCTAGGCATATATCCAAAAGATGCTCAGGTACACAACAAGGACATTTGCTCAACCATGTTTGTAGCAGCTTTATTCATTTGGTCTTTCATTGGCTAAGCATATAAACAAATTTGGCCGCTCTTCTCCCTTTACCTTGACCTGGATGTTTCTTGCTGGAGTGGGAAGTTCTCGGGCAGAGCTCAGCATCTGTTGATATTTTCTCCCATGTATACTTGAACTTTTACCCCACTTAGGACAATTTCCTCCAATTTAGCAGGAGGAAATTCTAAGAAAATACATTAACTGCCAAAAGTTGTCCCTAAGTATTCCTCTCACATCAGTTTTTTGTTTTGTTTTGTTTTTGTTTTTGTTTTGTTTTTTGTTGTTGTTGTTTTTAGTGAGTGCAGATAATAATATGCTCCATATAGTATTATCCTGTGTCTTCCCTATCACTCTGAAGAAACAAAGTTATAACTGTTATATAACTGTTTTATAATGGTAGAAGCAGACATGGGTTGTAAGGCAATATGGTAAATATTTCCAGATAATGGATTGGAATTTTCACATTAAGTATGGAAGCTAAAGAACCTAAACAATATGAATTTCTCCAAATAAAAGTGTTGCCCACCAACCTCACAGGAAGTGAGTTTCTCCTGTGGAACTTAATAAACATTTTAACACTCGATAGATACATTCATGGGAGTGCAGGTCTCCTTGTAAGGCTTCTGGACTTGAATCATTAAACATACTTAAGTCAGAAAACATTAAACAATGATGATTTTTCTCCCTCCAAAATAAGGTTTTTTTGTATGTTTGTGTACCATTTGAATATTTTCTTCAGCAGTAGAAATCTCACATAGCAAACTCTGAGAAGTAATGATAATAAGAACAACTATATGTTTTAGTATTTATAAATATTTCTAAATATACTGCTATGTTCAGTTTTTTTATACAAAAAAAGACTAGGAACTTTGAGTCTGTTTGAAAGTAGCAAATAAATTTTATTTTTGTTATAAAAAAAAGAGTGCACCAAAGAGCACTATTATAATCCCCAGTATTCATGCTATATTTACTGTCCGGTAACTAAACTCACAATAACTTCCAAAGATGAAATATTAGTCTTATGCTTGTAGATGTACAATATGAAATCATGTCCCAGTTCTGCTCCAGTATGTCTGCATCTCTGTGAACGCTATTAGAGGACTGGTTGACTGAATACACAATCTCAGGAGGGGCAATGATGGCTGCAGATGAAGCGTTCATTTTGAACACTCCTGCCTGCCTGACTTTTCACGTAATAGCTTTTTAATAAAAGCAAATGTTTCATCATCTTCTCTTCCTATAACTGCTTGTAACATAACTTCAGCATTGCTTACTTTATATTCTAAGGAGGCATTCAGTTTCCCAGGGTTCCCATGGTTCCTCCTGCAACCACAGTGAGAACCTAAACAATTCATCAAACTCTGACATACTGCCTGTCTTTCAGGAAAAAGAGCCATGTTTTAAACAACAAAGTTGAAGAGGAAGAAAGCAGGAAAGTTTGCTCCTCTGTGGATTTTCTGGAGAACATAATTTTTAGATGTTTAACATTTTTCTATCACTTACATAAAAATATGTTAGTCCAATAACTACAGTGATAATAATTTTAGATGTGATTATAATTTGCACTCTTAGCAGTTTCTGTTCTAATATCAAAAGAAAAAATAATTTTATATTAATAAGCATCAAATGTGGTTAATTAAAATATATAATGTATTACTATGACATAATTGTTTTCATAAAGCTAAAAAGTTGTCCAATTCTTGGAGTCAAGTAACTCAGTATAATGGGCTAGTGAATACAATCACCACAAAAAGAACAGGGTATAGAGAAAGAAGAGAGAGAAACAAGATTAAGGAAGGAAATGTTAATATTTCACTCTCTTCTATATCTTCCCTTTGTTCTTTAAACTGTATGCTTTTTTAGTATATTTTCCATTTTATTTTTTTTTTTAATTTTATTTTATTATTATTTTTTTCTTTTTAGTTACATTTTGTTAACTCTGTGTCCCAGCTGTATCCCGCTCCCTCATTCCCTCCCCAACCCCACACTCCCTCCCTGGTCTCCTCCCTGCCCCTTTCCAAGTCCCCTGATAGGGGAGGACCTCCTCCCCTTTCATCTGTCCCTGTTTTATCAGGTATCTTCAGGGCTGGCTGCAAAGTCCTCCTCTGTGGCCTAACAGACTGCTCCTCCCCTGGGGGGAGGTGTCAAACAGCCTGCCCTTGAGATCCTGTTAGAAATAGTCCGTGTCCCCCTTACTTTGGAAAACTACTTGGTTACTGAGCTACCACAGGCCACATCCGAGCAGAAGTTCTAGGTTATATCCATAGATGGTCCTTGGTTGAGTTTCAGTCTCAGAAAAGACCCTGTGCCCAGATATATTTGGGCCTTGTAGAGCTCCTATCCTTTCCATATCATACTAACTTCCCTTCTTTCATATGATTCCCTGCACTCTGCTGAGGGTTTGGTTATGAGTCTTAGTGTCTGCTTTGAAACACTGCTAGGTAGAGTCTTTCAGATGCCTTTTGTGGTAGACTCCTGTCATAAGTTCAAGGCACATCCCATTTGTCTTTCTAAATGAGGATTAATCACCTTCGCCTGTGTCCACTTTCTTGATTATCTTCTTTAGGTGTGTAGATTTCATTATGTTTATCATGTCTTGTAGGTCTATATAAGCGAGTATATACCAAGTTTGTCTTTCTCCTTCTGGGATACTTCACTCAGAATGATCTTTTCTAGATCCCACCACTTGCCTGCAAATTTCATGATTTCCTCCTTTTTGATTGCTGAGTAGTATTCCATTGTGTAAAAATACCACAATTTCTGTATCCATTCCTCCGTTGATGGACATCTGGGTTGTTTCCAAGTTCTGGCTATTACAAATAAAGCTGCTACGAACATGGTTGAACAAATGTCCTTGTTGTGTACTTGAGCAAATTTTGGGTATATACCTAGGAGTGGTATAGCTGGGTCTTGAGGTAGCACTACTCCTAGTTGTCTGAGAAAGCGCCAGATTGACTTCCAGAGTGGTTGAACCAGTTTACATTCCCACCAGCAATGGAGGAGGGTTCCCTTTTCTCCACAACCTCTCCAGCATGTGCTATCACTTGAGTTTTTCATCTTGGCCATTCTGATGGGTGTAAGATGAAATCTCAGGGTCGTTTTGATTTGCATTTCCCTAATGGCTAATGAGGTTGAGCATTTCTTTAAGTGTTTCTCTGCCATTCGATGTTCCTCTTTCGAGAATTCTCTGTTTAGCTCTGTTCCCCATTTTTTAAGTGGATTACTTGGTTTGTTGCTTTTCTGCTTCTTTAGTTCTTTATATATACTTGATATTAGCCCTCTGTCAGATAAAGGGTTGGTGAAGATTCTTTCCCAATCTGTAGGCTGTCTATTTGTTTTGATGACAGTGTCTTTTGCTTTACAGAAGCTTTTCAGTTT
>NW_026594428.1:17022611-17072545 GCF_907164565.1 Psammomys obesus
GGGTCATTTTGATTTGCATTTCCCTAATGGCTAATGAGGTTGAGCATTTCTTTAAGTGTTTCTCTGCCATTCGATGTTCCTCTTTCGAGAATTCTCTGTTTAGCTCTGTTCCCCATTTTTTAAGTGGATTACTTGGTTTGTTGCTTTTCTGCTTCTTTAGTTCTTTATATATACTTGATATTAGCCCTCTGTCAGATAAAGGGTTGGTGAAGATTCTTTCCCAATCTGTAGGCTGTCTATTTGTTTTGATGACAGTGTCTTTTGCTTTACAGAAGCTTTTCAGTTTCATGAGGTCCCATTTATTGATTGTTGCTCTTAGAGCCTGTGCTGTTGGTGTTCTGTTCAGGAAGTTGTCTCCTGTGCCAATGAGTTCTAGGCTGTTTCCCACTTTTTTTTCCAGCTGATTTAGAGTATCTGGTTTTATGTTGAGGTCCTTGATCCACTTGGACTTTAGTTTTGTGCAGGGTGATAAATATGGGTCTATTTTCATTTTTCTGCATGTAGACATCCAGTTGGTCCAGCACCATTTGTTGAAGATGCTGTCTTTTTTCCATTGAATGGATTTGGCTTCTTTGTCAAATATTGAGTATTCATAGGTGTGTGGGTTTATTTCTGGGTCTTCTATGCGATTCCATTGATCCTCCTTTCTGTTTCTATGCCAATACCATGCAGTTTTTATTACTGTTGCCCTGTAGTACAGCTTGAGATCGGGAATGGAGATACCTCCAGATGATCTGTTGTTGTACAGGATTGTTTTGGAGATTCTGGGTTTTTTGTTTCTCCATATGAAGCTGAGAATCTTTTTTTCAAGGTCTGTAAAGAATTGAGTTGGTATTTTGATGGGAATTGCATTGAATCTGTAAATTGCTTTTGGCAGGATGGCCATTTTCACAATGTTAATCCTACCAATCCATGAGCACGGGAGATCTTTCCATCTTCTGAGATCTTCTTCAATTTCTTTCTTCAAAGACTTGAAGTTTTTCTCAAACAGGTCTTTCACTTGCTTGGTTAGAGTCACACCAAGGTACTTTATGTTATTAGTGGCTATTGTGAAGGGTGTTGTTTCCCTAATTTCTTTCTCGGCCTTTTTGTCTTTGGTATACAAGAGGGCTTCTGATTTTTTTGAGTTGATTTTGTATCCTGCCACTTTGCTGAAGGTGTTTATCAGCTGAAGAAGTTCTCTGGTTGAATCTTTGGGTTCGCTCATGTATACTATCATATCATCTGCAAATAGTGACACTTTGACCTCTTCCTTTCCGATTTGTATCCCCTTGATCTCCTTTAGTTGTCTTATTGCTCTGGCTAGGACTTCAAGTACAATGTTAAAGAGATATGGAGAGAGTGGGCAGCCTTGTCTTGTCCCTGATTTCAGTGGGATTGCTTTAAGTTTCTCTCCATTGAGTTTGATGTTGGCTATAGGCTTGCTGTATATTGCCTTTACTATCTTTAGGTATGTGCCTTGTATCCCTGATCTCTCCAAGACTTTAAACATAAATGGGTGTTGGACTTTGTCAAATGCTTTTTCAGCATCTAAGGAGATGATCATGTGGTTTTTCTCCTTCAGTTTGTTTATGTGGTGGATTACATTGATGGATTTCCGTATGTTGAACCACCCTTGCATTCCTGGGATGAAGCCTACTTGGTCATGGTGGATGATATCTTTGATGTGTTCTTGGATTCGGTTTGCAAGTATTTTATTGAGTATTTTTGCATCAATGTTCATAAGAGAGATAGGTCTGAAGTTCTCTTTTTTTGTTGGATCTTTGTGTGGTTTAGGTATCAAAGTGACTGTGGCTTCATAGAATGAGTTTGGTAGTGTTCCTTCTGTTTCTATTTTATGGAATAGTTTGAGGAGAATTGGTGTTAGTACTTCTTTGAAGGTCTTGTAGAATTCTGCGCTGAAGCCATCTGGTCCAGGGCTTTTTTTGGAGGGGAGACTGTTAATGACTGCTTCAATTTCCTTGGGAGATATAGGGCTATTCAGTCTTTCTACCTGATCTTGACTTAATTTTGGTAGATGGAATCTGTCAAGAAAGTTATCCATTTCATTTAGATTTTCAAATTTTGTGCCATATAGGCTTTTGTAGTATGACCTAATAATCGTTTGGATTTCCTCAGTGTCTGTAGTTATGTCCCCATTTTCCTTTCTGATTTTGCTGATTTGTATGGTTTCTCTCTGCTTTTTAGTTAGTTTGGCTAACGGTTTGTCTATCTTGTTGATTTTCTCAAAGAACCAGCTTTTTGTTTCATTGATTCTTTGGATAATTTTATTTGTTTCTAATTGATTGATTTCTGCCCTTAGTTTGATTATTTCCAGCCGTCTGCTCCTCTTGGGTGTATCTGCTTCTTTTTTTTCTAGGTTTTTCAGTTGGGCCATTAAGTTGTTTGTATGTGATGTTACGGATTTCTTCTTGTAGGCACTTAGTGCTATAAATTTTCCTCTGAGCACTGCTTTCAATGTGTCCCATAAATTTGGGTATGTTGTGCCTTCATTTTCATTGAATTCTAGAAAGTCTTTAATTTCTTTCTTTATTTCTTCCTTGACCCAGCTGTCATTGAGTAGTAAGTTGTTCAGTTTCCATGTGCGTGTCGGCTTTTTGTTGTTTCTGTTGTTGTTGATGTCCAGCTTTAGTCCATGGTGGTCAGATAGTATACAAGGGATTATTTCAATCCTTTTGTATCTGTTGAGGCTTGCTTTGTGACCAACTATATGGTCTATTTTGGAGAAGGTTCCATGTGGTGCTGAAAAGAAGGTGTACTCTTTTGAGTTTGGGTGAAAAGATCTGTAGACATCTATTAGGTCCATTTGATTTAGGGATTCTGTGAGTGCTTTCATTTCCCTATTTGGTGTCTGTCTGGTTGATCTGTCCCTTGATGAGAGTGGGGTGTTGAAGTCTCCCACTATTAAGGTATTAGGATCAATGTATGATTTAAGCTTTAATATTGTTTCATTTACGAATGTAGGTGCTCTTGTATTTGGGGCATAGATATTCAAAATTGTGATGTCCTCTTGTTGGATTTTTCCTTTGATGAGAATATAGTGGCCCTCCTTATCTTTTTTGATTAACTTGGGTTGAAAGTCTATTTCATTAGATATTAGGATGGCTACTCCAGCTTGTTTTCTGGAACCATTTGCTTGAAAAACATTTTTCCAGCCCTTTACTCTGAGGTAGTGTTTATCTTTGTTGCATAGGTGTGTTTCTTGGATGCAACAGAATGTTGGGTCCTGTTTCCGTAACCATTCTGTTAGCCTGTGTCTTTTTATTGGTGAGTTGAGTCCATTAATATTGATAGATAATATTGACCAATGCATGTTAGTTCCTTTTGTAATGGAGTCGATGATCTTACCTTGTTTCATTGCTTGTTTTCTTTTCATTTTTGTTGGGATGTTATCTGTATGCCCTGTTTTCTTGGGTGAATTCGTTTTCGTTGGATTGGAGTTTTCCTTCTAGTATCTTCTGTAGGGTTGGTTTGCTGTATAGATATTGCGTAAATTTAGTTTTGTCATGGAATATTTTGTTTTCTCCATCTATGTTGATTGAAAGCTTTGCAGGGTATAGTAGTCTGGGTTGACATTTGTGATCTCTTAGAGTCTCCATGATGCTTGCCCAGGCCCTTCTGGCTTTCATAGTTTCTGATGAGAAGTCTGGTGTGATTCTGATAGGTCTACCTTCATATGTTACTTGGCCTTTTTCCCTTGCTGCTTTTAATATCTTTTCTTTGTTCTGTAGATTTAGTGTTTTGACTATGATGTGACGTGATGTGTTTCTTTTCTGGTCTAGTCTATTTGGTGTTCTGTAGGCCTCTTGTATATTTATGGACATCTCTTTCTTTAAGTTGGGAAAATTTTCTTCTATGATTTTTTTGAAAATATTTTCTGGACCTTGGAGCCTGGAGTCTTCTTTTTCATCAATTCCTATTATTCTTAGATTTTGTCTTTTCATAGCATCCTTGATTTCTTGGATATTTTGTGATTGGAATTTTTCTGATTTTACTTTTTCTTTGAGAGAAGTATCAATTTCTGCAAGTGTGTCTTCAGCTCCAGAGATTCTCTCTTCCATCTCTTGTATTCTGTTGGTGATGCTTACTTTTGTGGTTCCTGATCTTTTCTCCAAGTTCTCCAGCTCAAGAGTTTTCTCATTTTGTGTTTTCTTTATTGATTCTAATTCTGTTTTCATGCCTTGCACCATTTCTTTTATGTGTTTGAATTTGGATTCCTGTCTCTCTACGATGGACTCTATTTCTTTGTTCATTTCCTTTTTGTATGCCACTAATTTTTTCTCTACTTGTGCCTCTATTTGTTTGGCTATGTTTGCCTGTGTTTCTTTAAGGGTTTTGTCTATTTCTTCTTTCTTTACCTCCAATTGACTGGCCAACTCTTTGAAAGATTTGTTCATTTCCTCCTTATAAGCCTCAAATAATTGAGCAAGCATGGCTTTAAGGTCATTTTCCTGTGCTTCTGATGAATTGGAGTATCCATCGATTTTGGGGTTTGCTGGTGAAGTCATGATGTCCTGATTTATGTTGGAAGTGTTCTTTCGCCTACCCCTGGCCATTGGCTTGTCTGAGACCTTCCCTGTTTGTTTTTGGATTCTGCCGATCAGACTGGTACTGTCTCTCTCTCGAGTCTGGAGAATTCTTCAGGAAGTTCAGAGAGGTCCTGTGTCCTTAGCGTATGCTGAGGACTAGCTGTACCTGTGGGAGGAAAGTACGCAGGCGCAAACAGAGGCAAATGCAAGCGTGCGTGCGTGTGTGTGTATATGTGTGTGTGTGTGTAAGTGGGTGTGGGCGTGTGTCTCGAGGGACAGAGTGATGGCTAATGTTGAACCCTTGAGTGTGTGGGAGGGGCTCTGCAATGTATATGTCGCAGGCGCTAGTGATGATCGCAGCGCAATTTCTGGCATTAACTGCCTTAACTCCTCAATTAGACCCACAGAGCAGGAACTTCAATGTTCCAAGTGCCCCTCTGTTTCCCAAAGTGGGTATATGGGTGGGAGGGGGTTCGATGCCTGGCTTCTGTTTTAGCAGAACCCAGGATCAGTGGAGCTGCAGATTCTCAAGGGTGCACTCACTTACAGGCAAGACACTTGGCAGAGATTGGCGTATCTGGGCTCTCTGTTCTCTGGTTTGGCCCTGCTTCTTTGATGTGCTCCGCCAGTTCCGTGCTGCTGTCACTGCCAGGTTATGAGGTCTTGCTGCAGCTGGAGATTTCAGGGTGGTCACGTCAGTGGGAATCGGGGTAACCAGCCTTTCTGTTCTCTGGTTTGGCCCTGGTTAGTCTTAAACTGGAGGGCTGATGTGCCCCGCCAGCTCAGTGCTGCTCCGCCGCCAGGTTAGAAAGTCCCGCTGTAACTGGAGACTGGGTTGCTAGTCCAGATGCTTTCTGGGAAGTCCTGGGGTCTCTTTACTGTGCTCTCCAAGCTTCGGAGGCCCAGCGCCTGGTGTGTCTAGCTTGTATGGCGTTTTTGTCTGGTTTTGGTGATTATATAGCGTATTCTCTGTCACTGTGGGATTGGGCGGGCCGTACCAACAGTGATGGCGCTCCTGCGGAGCTAGTATGGCGTCTAGCAGACTCGGGCCCTGGGAGGATGGTGCAGCCGCCGCGAGTGAATCTGGGGCTCCGAGACACAGTACTGCTGGCCTTTGCCGATAAAGGGCTTGGGGCTCCGCCTCAGTGGCTGCAGGCCCCAGGCAGTTAGGTCTGCGCTGAGAAAGGCGAGTCGGCTGTGCCTGTGCCGAGGAGGAGGGAGGTCTGGGGGAGGGGAGTGCCGAGAGATCAAAGGATCGTTTCTCACCTTCCCCAATCAAGTCCGTGGGTGACCCGAGACCAAGGTTTTCACCTCCTGCGATGTTCCCTGTTGTTTAGAAAGTCTCTCCGTTGTTTCCCTGGCTTCAGAAGTTCTTCCACACATCAGCTCAGAACTTTATCTCTTCCACAGCTCGGAAACTGTGTGTGCTAGTCGCCATCTTGGCTCCGCCCCTCTTTCCTATTTTCCATTTTAATGGTGCTCAGCATAATGCTATATTTGCTTCATCTGCATTCTTGATTTCTCATCCCTCTCTCTCTCTTTCTCTCTCTTTGTGTGTGTGTGTGTGTTTGTGTGTGTGTATGTGTGTGTGTGTGTGTGTGTGTGTGTGTGAATAGATGTTTGTGTATTCTGTGTTAGGTCCAAAAAGGAGAAAGAAAAAAAAGGTGGAGAACAAGAAGAAGAGTTGGAGGAAGAAAAATGCAGTCTCCATATTGAATCCTCGAGACTGGGGCCAGTCAAACAAAGGACTTCTTTCACGTTTTATCTCCTCTTGTGTTCTGATATGACATCAGATCTTCAGGTGGCAGAAGTGCATGGAGGTTTCATGGTACACAAACAAAGAGCCCTTTTATTTATTATTTGAAAGTTCTCTGTATTATATTAGAATTGTATTCAGTCTGCATCGTTACCTTGCAATACAGTACACATTTTTTTCTAGAGGTTCTACACAATTCTCAGGCTTGTAATTTAATGAGGGCAGCGAATAAATGCATAAGGTCAGCAGATTCCCAAGAAACATCTTGCATTTGCCATGAGAATGAAAGTAAATATGTTCCTGGAGTACTCATGGGGCAGTGAGGGCAGCAAAGGCAATCATACCTGGAGTCAATGTTGGCATAACTGATATGTGTATGAGACAATTATATAGCAAAGTATAGAAGATTATTGTTAATGTTTTCATGTTTCTTATTCTTTACATCTCAATGTCTGTATCAAGGCTAACAAGGTTATTTTTGATTAAAGAATTTGTTCAGTTATATTTAACTGATGTATTATTTTATATTATCCAATTTCACTTTCCTGTTAGCTTAATAGATTCATTAGAACATTCTTCCATTGCACCTTTTAATGGTTACTCGGTAGTCGTAATACAAGTCCTTCAGTTACCACAGTGTACAGTGTTTTCTCATAGGCACATCAGGCAAAGACCTTGAAAATCAGGATTTCTCTACTATAGTTTATATCTCATGCCATTTAAGTCTCTATTTTAACCAACCCCTACCATGTAAAATCATGTACACATGGTTTTAAAGACAGTGGTATTTTGTATTTATTGATTTGTTTACCAGTTCTAATTCTCTTATTTAATTTTTTCATCTTGATCCTTGTAATCAATATCTTGGTCTTTTTCTTAAAAAGAAAAGAAAAGAAAGAAAAGATGCAGGTCCCAAATATTGCTTAGTTCATAAATAATTTCCTTTCAAATTTCTTTTTCTGAAAACATCTTTTGGATAATATATAATGGATCTTGAGCTCCAAGTTGACAGAAATCAGTATTCTACCCTTCAAAGCTATTATTCAGCTGTTCTGTGACCTTCCATTTTCTGTACTTGGGCAGTAGGTTTCCTGTTATTCTTTTGAAGAACTGTCTTTTCTTTTAGTTTCTTTGAAAATTTCTTAGAATTGAAATGTCCTACAAGTATTGGAAATATGCATTATAGATAATCATTAATTTAGGGAAAAGAAAAGCAAAAGTAGAAAGGACTTTAGGGGTAGTCTACTGAGTCTCTGGCCTGATATCAATACATCACAAGATCAGCCATCATTGTTCTAGGCTAACAAATACATGAGAGGCCAACAATGCTAGCTGCACCACCAGTTTAATTTGTGGGGTTTTTTCTTCTGTTCTAATTAATCGGGAAAGTATAAGCAAAATCTTTTATAGTTATGCAAAAAGATATTAACTTCATTCAAACTCTTCTCAGATGAAATGTGTTGAAATTTCCTTCGGAATCACCAAGTAAGAGAATTGGCTCCCACAATTTGTCCCCTGTCCTTTATATGAATGCCATAATACATGGGAATACAGACCCAGGCAAACAAATAGATGATAGATAGATAGATAGATAGATAGATAGATAGATAGATAGATAGATAGATAGATGATTGATAGATGATAGGTGAAAATAGATTAGATAATAAATTAGAATAAAAACTCACTCAATAAATTAAAAATACATATTTTTTCATGATGTTCATTTTCTCAGTTTTTGCTTTTTTAGATTGATTTGGACCATCTCAGTTGTTCAAATGGAGTCTTTGATCTAAAAAAATTTAGTGATATCCATGGGACTAATGGGAAATTGTTATAGTATTTAAGGCTGATATGTCAGTTAGAATGTGTTGGTAGCCCGGTTTCCGTAAGTATGTGGGGAGGGCACATAAGTGACTGTGTAGATAGTGGGCTTTAAATCCTTAAATCACTCTCCTACAAACTCTTTTAGACTCATAGTGAACGGCTTGTAAAAATCAGGTTTGGTTATAAAAGAACAAAATGGTTGTTTTGACCCTTGTTTGAATTAAACATCAAGACTTAGAAACATGGGACAAGAAGTAACCTCACACTTAAGTCACAATGACCCATCATTTTCCATATCAATGTCCAATAGTAAGCTTTTTTTTCTACAAGAAATTATATTTCCCAATAGAACAAAATTTGCTTCTATGCAAGAAGAATGTTATCATATATTTAATATCTAAATCTAAAAGTTCTTTCTTTTACATTTGAAGCTCCTGGTGATTCACAGTATCTTGCTCCCACTGAATTTGACATGTGACAATGTCTAGAATTTCCTCTACAAAATTATTCTCTAGGAATTTATTTTATTATACTAGCCAAAATTACCTTGTTTGGTGACAATCATCTCCAGCACAGAGCACACACACAGAGATTTTCTTACCCATTTTATTTTGAATGACTATTTTTCCTACCAATTTTACTTCCTTAGGGCAACATCCTTAACTAATGTTCATTTTTCCAGTATAGTCTTCCTAGTTTACATAACATGGTATAAATTTTTCAGAGAGGACCATTCTATCATTTGAATTAAAACAAAGTTCTGCTAAATTTTAGTGACAGAACAGTCAAGTGAGAAATTAGGACTTCATTATAGTTTGCATGATCATCCCCCATCCTTAAAGGCACAGTTCTTGTACATGGCACTATTGAGCTGGTGTGGAATCTGTAAGAGCTGAGGGTGTGTTGAAAGTCTTCTTGTCATGCAGCATACTCCTGAAGAGAGCGCCTTATCTTTCTAGTTGCTGTCATGCTTATGAAGAAAGAAGTTGATTTGCTCTGTATTTCCCTCACAGTGAGCTGCCTCACATAGCACATAAGCAATGGGGGTAGGCAGCCATGGACTGAAGCTTCCAAAACTATAATCCAAAATAAATAAACTTTTCTTCATAAGCTGACATTCTCAGGTACTAACCACAGTACTAGAAAACAGACCCACATAGCCTTAGAAAATGGTGGGACTGTTACAAGGTCTACAGATCATGTTGTACAAAATTCTATTTAACGAATATAAAAGTGTAACCTTTGCTTCTAGGATTGTTTACATGCCACAAATTTATTCTTTATCCAAAATAACCTATGCAATATTTTCAGTAAAGAGTTTACTCATTTACACACCAAAGTTTTTCCTATATACTTAGGATTCATATGCCTTCTTGAAATAAATAATTTAATGCTGAGGAGTGGAGGCATCAGATTTAAAAGTATGAACAATTCCCCATATTTGGACTTCCTTATGAGTTTCCAGAAATATTCAAAAGAGCAGAGGAGATCACTGATATGCACATCTTTCAAGGACTGGAGCAGTACTGTTAATTAACATCATACTCACAGAAGTGTTGGTACTTGAATCAAGTAAAAGCCATTGATCAGGAAATGAATCAGAGTCAAAAGCATAAGTATGGCAGCAGTCACCATGAGTGAAGCAATTGTAGAAAATCTTTTGCAAATGTTAAGAGCCCCTTTGTATAATGATCACAAATCCAGAAAGTTTGTGCTACTACAAGGACCTAAAGATCAGTTCCATTAAAGGGAACAAAGACTGTCAAGTTCAAACATCTTTGAACTTGACCAAAGTTCAAATACCGAGGGCATTTCAGCAAGAGATTAGGAATGGAATGAGCAGACTGAGTAAAGCACATTGGTCCTTCTCAAAGGCAGAGGAAAAGTTGGTATGATATCTTCTTAAAAAGGTTCATGTTTCCTTTCCCCATAGACCAGAGAACTCACAGGACTCTAGTTTTTAGGATTTACAGAGACAGCTAATCCACTGAGCACTGTGTCTTTCTGAGAGGGAAATCAGGACACACACACACACACACACACACACACACACACACACACACGTGGACTCTCAGAGGAGGAGCCCAAGATTAATACAGAACAAGGCTTATTATAGATGATTGTCGCAAGCTTCCAGAACCTGAGAGATCCAATGATAGGTCCTCATTAAGAAAAAGGAGGAAAGCCATGCCTCAGCCCACACCATGACTGCAGACACCTAGAACAAAATTTTTTGTTGATTTAAATTACCCAGTTTGTTTCATATTGTCATGGAACAAGAAACTAGTGGACTACCCAAGTAACTCAGTGCTACATTTTGTATTTAGAATAATTATTTTTCTTTCATTCTTTTGCTTAATGAGATTTTAGCCTAGACATAAAAGCTATACATATTTATGATGTCCAAGTGATGAAGTGATATGTAAATACTGTGTAGTGTTTAAATAATGTTAAATCCATTTACTTCCCCAAACATTTGTCATTTCCTCACCACAAGCTAAGTCTCCCTTCTTCTGTCTTTTTAGAGAACAGACATGCAAATTGTGAGTCTCCATTGTACATACAACTTGAAGCCTAGTCATCAGAGTTTCTTCAACATAGTTTTAAATTTCTTGGCTATTGGTAATAGTACTCCCTCTTCTTCAAAGAACTTTGAACACTCAGTGTTTTGTCAATCTTTGGGTCTATTTTGCCTAACTCTCTCTCTCTCCTTCTCTCTCTCTCTCCCTCCCTCTCTCTCTCTCTCCCTCCCTCTCTCTCTCTCTCTCTCTCTCTCTCTGTGTGTGTGTGTGTTTGTGTTTGTGTGTGTGCATGTAAGTGGGGGTGCCTGTAGAGTGCAGCAGAGAACACAGGATGCCCTAATCTTTGGGTTATAGTAGTTCTGAGCCACCATGTGGGTACTGGAAAACAGGCTCAGGTTTTCTGAATGGGCAGAAATCAGTTGACCACGGATCCTTCCCTCCAGCCCAATGCCTTTAACTTTTGACAATTCCACTTTCTAGAATGAGGTGATATTATTAGTGGTTTTCTCTGTATTTCTATGGTGACTAGTAATGTTGAGATTTCTGTTATACTTTTGGCCACATGAAGTTTTTCTTTTAAGAGCTTTGGTGTTAAAAATCTGGGCATGGAGTTACAAGATGGTGGCGCCAGGAGGACACTGCTTCTGAGGAGCAGGACAGCATTTTCAGTACAGCAGCCAAGAGCCTGAACTTTGAGCCTTAAAACAACAGCAGTCGTGTTTCCCAGGTGAGAGGAAACTTCATGGTGTGGGAATCAGACAGGTCCACTCTCAGGTCACCCAGGCAGAACTCAGAAGAGATCACAGGTCCTGCAGGCACTCAGTAGCCAGACCAAAGTTGCACGCCTGCTAGTCCTGATCACCTTCCCAGACTGAATGGTGGGCACAAAAACACCAGAGACTGAGTGTCCCAGTTGCGAGAAAAACCCACAGGGGAGGAAGGAAATGGGACTGACCTCAGGTCACCCAGTCTTTCCCTGGAAAAGGTCACACAAAATGACTGGCACACATTGTCAGCCCTGAACAGGGCTCCAACCTCAAGCACAGACTTGTTGCATTCCCAACTCTCCATCACAGACAGAACTGTGTGCCTCAGGGTATCAGAGACTGAGTTTCCCTGTCAGGGGAAAACACCACAGGGAAAAAAGCAAATGGGAACTGACTCAAGGTCACCCAGTCTATCCCTGGAAAAGGTCCCTCAGATCAGCGGGAGGATGCTGCCAGCCCAGAGACCTGCTGTGCACCAACTATCCTTCTCAGACAGACCTGTGACCCCCAGGTCACCAGAGACTGGGAGACCCTGTCAGGAGAAAACCCCACAGTGAGGGAGACAGCTTAGAGAACTCAGCCGATGTCCCTCCCTCAGCACACATGGGAAAGTTCCCTGGAAAAGGTCTCAGGTTCCCAACCAGTCACCAGCTTGGAGCTACCACCCGCCAGTGCCTGCGAACTCTACACGCCAACCCAAAGACTGGGCCTTCCTCTTGGGAGAAACCCCTACGATGGGAGAAACACCTGACCCTACCTCAGGACACCTAGTTCCAGAAAAGTTCCTAGCTATCCACAGGCTCCTGACTCTAGCCTCCAGATGCACACATGAGAGCTGTGCTCACCTGCCACTGACTACCACTTGATCTCTGGGGCACAGAGCCCCAACCTCTGACCTACAGAAGCCTGTGATCCCTGAGATCAACGCCCAGAAGTGCTTCAAGAGGCAACCACTTATCCCTAATTAAACTGACCAAACCGTGGGACACCTAGGTTACAGCAGCAGCTCACTAAATTAACAACAAGAAACCCAGAAGCAGGTCAGCTGTCTCCAGGACTTCTCTGTGTGAGAGGAGAGCCCTCTTAACTAACAAGGACCACAGTTATGACTCAGGTCTGTATGCCTGAGGTGAGCTGTCACAACTCCTGAAAAACATGGGCCATTCAGTGACCATACCCAAAAAGCTGAGGAGGCTTCCTTCAGGAAAAATCATCTTCCTGCCAAGGGGATTCTCTCCACCACAGGATTCCAGGAACCACCAGAAAATAACACCCAACACCTAAGATAGCCCAATGGGTAGAGGCCAGTATAAAAGCTCAACCAACAAAACACAGAGCAATATGACATCTCCAGAACCCAGTTATACAGGTACAAGTAACACTGGACACCCCAGCATAATTGAAATTCAAGAAGATAACCTAACATCTATGCTTATGAAGAGTATGAAGAGAATAATAAAGGAAACAAATAAAATGTGTAAAGAACTGGAGGAAGATAAAGTCAAACAGATTATGGCCATCCGTAAAGAAATAGAGGAAGTTGCAGCCAAACAGTTTGTGGACTTTAGAGAGGAAATACTTAAATCACTGAAAGAAATAAAAGAAACAGAGGATTGTTCAAACAAAGAGCTGAAGGAATTGAAGGAAAATACAATCAGACAGGTGAAGGAAATCAACAAAATGGCTCAAGATCTAAAAATAGAATTGGAAAAATTAAATAAAACACAAATAGAGGAAATTGTAAAGAGAAAGAACTTAGGGAAGAAAACAGGAACTACAGAGGTTATCGTAAGCAATAGAATACAAGAGATGGAAGAAAGAATCTAAGGTGTGGAAGAAACAATGGAAGAAATCGATGTATCTATCAAATAAAATGTGAAATCCAAAAAATTCTTGACACAGACTGTACGAGAAATTAAAGACAAAATGAAAAAATAATAATAATAGGAATAGAGGAAAAAGAAGAATCCCTCCTCAAAGGCCCAGAAAATATTTTCAAAAAAATCATTGAAGAAAATTTCCCTAACTTAAAGGAGAGGCCAATAAGAATACAAGAGGCCTACAGAACACCCAATAAATTAGACCAGAAAAGGAAATTTTCTCGCAACATAATAATCAAAACAGTACGTTTACAGAACAAAGAAAAAATACTAAAAGCTGCAAGGGAAAAAGGCTAAGTAACATATAATGGCAAACCCATTAGAATTACACCTGACTTCTCAACAGAGACTATGAAAGTCAGAAGGGCCTGGACAGATATCATGCAGAGCCTAAGAGAATACAAATGTCAGCCCAGGCTACTATACCCAGCAAAACTCTCAGTCCTCATAAACAGAGAAAACAGGATATTCAAAGACAAAAACAAATTTCAAGAATACCTACACACAAATTCAGTGTTACAGAAAACACTAAATATACAACCCAAAAATATAACCCAAGAAAACACAGGAAATAATTAACCTCAGTACAGTAAAACAGAAACCAACCAAGCACACAACTGTATGACCACAGCCAATATCAAAATCAAAGGATCTAACAGCCACTGGTCATTAATCTCTCTCAACATCAATGGATTCAATTCTCCAATAAAAAGACACAGACTAACAGAATAGATGTGTAAACAAGACCCAGCAATCTGTTGCATACAAGAAAAACACCAAAGTCAGAAAGATAGATATTACCTGAGGGAAAAGGGCTGGAAGATGGCTTTCCAAGCAAATGGACACAAGATGCAAGCAGGAGTAGCCATTCTAATGTCTGATAAAATAGACTTTCAACCAAAATTATTAAAAAGAGATGGGGAAGGACAATTCATACTCATCAAGGGAATATTCCACCAGGAAGACATCACAATCCTGAACATCTATGCCCCAAATACAAGGGCACCCACATTTGTAAAGGAAACATTGATAAAATTAAGCCACACAAAAATCCCCACACATTAACACCCCACTCTCAACAAAGGACAGGTCAACAAAACAGAAATTAAACAAAGAAACAATGTCTCTAACAGAGGTCATGAATCAAATGGACCCAACAGACATTTACAGAACCTTACACCGAAACACAAAAGAATTTAACTTCTCCTCATCTCATGGAACCTTCCCCAAAATAGTCCATATGATTGGTCACAAAGCAAGACTCAACAGATATAAGAAGATTGAAATAATCCCTTGTATCCTATCTGATCACCATGGACTAAAGCTGGACCTCAACAACAACAGAAATAGCAAAAAGCCTACACACAGATGGAAACTGAACAACTTGCTACTAAATGATATCTGGATCAGGGAAGAAATAAAGAAAGAAATTAAAGTCTTCCTAGAATTCAATGAAAATGAAGACACAACATACACAAACTTATGGGACATAATGAAAGCAATGCTAAAAGAAAGTTCATAGCACTAAGTGCCTTTAAGAAGAAATTCGAGACATCTCAGTCAAGCAACTTAATGACTCACCTAAAAGCCCTAGGAAAAAAAGAAGCAGACACACCAAAAAGGAGTAGACAGCTGGAAATAATCAAACTCAGGGCTGAAATCAATCAATTAGACACAAATAAAACTATTCAAAGAATCAATGAAACCAAGAGCTGGTTCTTTGAGAAAATCAACAAGATCGACAAACCCTTAGCCAAGCTAATTAAAAGGCAGAGAGACACCACCCAAATCAACAAAATCAGAAATGAAAAGGGGGACAAAACTACAGACACTGAGGAAATCCAAACAATCATTAGGACTTACTTCAAAAGTCTATATGCCACAAAATTTGAAAATGTAAATGAAATGGACAATTATTTTGATCAATTCCACTTACCAAAGCTGAATCAATATCAGATAAATCAATTAAACTGTCCTATATCCCCTAAGAAAATAGAAGCAGTCATCAAAAGTCTCCCATCCAAAAAAAGCCCAGGACCAGATGGCTTCAGCGCAGATTTCTACCAGACCTTCAAAGAAGAGCTAACTCCAATTCTCTTCAAACTAATCCACAAAATACAAACAGAAGGTACACTACCAAACTCATTCTATGAAGCCACAGTCACCTTGGTACCTAAAACTCACAAAGACCCAACAAACACAGAGAATTTCAGGTCAATCTCCCTTGTGAACATCGATGCAAAAATACTCAACAAAATTATTGCAAACCGAATACAAGAACACATCAAAGATATTATCCACTATGACCAAGTAGGCTTCATTCCAGGTATGCAGGTGTGGTTCAATATATGAAAATCCATCAATGTGATCCACCATATTAATAAAGTGAAAGGAAAAAAACCACATGATAGTCACCTTAGATGCTGAAAAAGCATTTGACAAAATTCAACATCCATTCATGTTTAAACTATTGGAGAGATCAGGGATATGAGGCACATACCTAAACATAGTAAAAGCAATATACAGCAAGCCTATAGGCAACATAAAACTAAATATAAAGAAACTTAGATCAATCCAAATGAAATAGGGACAAGGCAAGGCTGCCCACTCTCTCCATATCTCTTCAACATAGTTCTGGAAGTCCTTGCTAGAGCAATAAGACAATTGAAGGAGATCAAAGAGATAGAAATCAGAAAGGAGGAAGTCAAAGTATCACTATTTGCAGATAATATGATAGTATACCTGAGTAACCCCAAAAATTATAACAGGGAATTCCTACAGTTGATAAACACCTTCAGCAAAGTGGCCGGATACAAAATTAACTCAAAAAAAAAAAAAAATCAGTAGCCCTCCTGTATATAAAAGACAAAAGGTCTGAGAAAGAAATTAGGGAAACAACACCATTCACAGTAGCCACAAAACACATAAAGTACCTTGGTGTGACCCTAACCAAGCAAGTCAAAGATCCATATGAAAAAAATTTCAAGTCTCTGAAGAAAGAATTAGAATAAGATAACAGAAGATGGAAAGATCTCCCATGCTCATGGCTTGGCAGGATTAACATAGCAAAAATGGCCATCTTACCAAAAGCAATTTACAGATTCAATGTAATTCCCATAAAATTACCAAGACAATTCTTTACAGACCTTGAAAGAAAAATTCTCAACTTCATATGGAATAACAAGAAACCCAGTATTGCTAAAACAAACCTATACAATAAAAGAGCTTCTGAAGGTATCTCCATCCCTGATCTCAAGCTGTACTATAGAGCAATAGTAATAAAAACCACATGGTACTGGCATAGAAACAGAATGGTGGATCAATGGAACTGAATAGAAGACACAGAAATGAATCCACACACTTATGAATACCTGATTTTTGACAAAGATATCAAAACCATACAATGGAAAAAAGACAGCATCTTCAACAAATGGTGTTGGTCTAACTGGAGGTCTACATGTAGAAAAATTAAAATAGATCCATACTTATCACCCTGCACAAAACTGAAGTCCAAGTGGATCAAAGACCTCAACATAAAACCAGACACATTAAATGGTTAGAAAAAAAAGTGGGGAAGACCCTAGAACTTATTGGCATAGGAGACAATTTCCTGAACAGAACACCAACAGCACAGGCTCTAAGAGCAACAATCAATAAATGGGACCTCATGAAACTGAAAGGCTTCTGTAAAGCAAAGGACACTGTCATCAAAACAAAACGAATGTCTACACATTGGGAAAGAAGCTTCACCAACCCTCTGTTTGAAAGAGAGCTAATATCCAGTATGTACAAAGAACTGAAGAAGTTGAAAAGTGACAAATCAAGCAATCCAATTAAAAAATGGGAAACAAGGCTAAACAAAGAATTCTTGATAGAGGAATATTGAATGGCAGAGAAACACATTAAAAATGTTCAATGTCATTAGCCATCAGGGAAATGCAAATCAAAAGGACCATAAGATTTCACCTTCCACCCATCAGATTGGTCAAGATCAAAAACTCAAGTGACAAAACATGCTGGAGAGGTTGTGGAAACCGGGGAACCCTTCTCCACTGCTGGTGGGAATGTAAAGTTGTACAACCACTCTGGAAATCAATCTGGCACTTTCTCAGACAACTAGAAATAGCGCTACCTCAAGTTCCAGCTATACCACTCCTAGACACATATCCAAAAGAGGCTCAAGTATACAAGAACATTTGCTCAACCATGTTTATAGCAGCTTTATTTGTAATATCCAGAAGCTGTAAACAACCCAGATGTCCCTCAACTGAGGAATGGATACAAAAATTGTGGTACATCTACACAATGGAATATTACTCAGCAATAAAAAACAAGAAAATCATGAAATTTTCAGGTAAATGGTGGGACCTGGAAAGGATCATCCTGAGTGAGCTATTCCAGAAGCAGAAAGACACACACGGTATATAGTCACTCATATAGACATATAATATATGACAAATCTACTAAAATCTGTACACCTAAAGAAACTAATCAAGAGTGTGGTCTCTTGCTAAAATGCTCAATCCCCATCCCAAAAAGCAAAGAGGATGGACATCACAAGAAGAAGAAAACAGGAAACAAGTTAGGAGCCAGCCACAAATGGTCTCTGAAAGGCTCTGCCCTACAGACTATCAAAGCAGATGGTGAGACTTATGGCCAACTGTTGGGCAGAGTTCATGGAATCTTATGAAAAAGTGGGTAATAGTAAGATCTGGAGAGGATAGGACCTCCATAAGGAGAGCAACAGAACCAAAAAATCTGAGCATAGGGGTCTTTCCTGAGACTCATACTCCAACCAAGTAGCATGCATGGAGATAACCTAGAATCCCTGCACAGATGTAGCCCATGGCAGTTCAATGACCAAGTGAGTTTCATAGTAATGGGAACAGGGACTGCCTCTGACATGAACTGATTGGCCTGCTCTTTGATCACCTCACCATGATGAGGGAACATCTTTACCAGGCCACAGAGGAAGACAATGCTGCCACTCCTGATGAGATCTTATAGACTAGGATCAGAAAGAAGGAGAGGAAGATCCCCTATCAGTGGACTTGGGGAGGGGCATTTGTGGAGAAGTGGGGGAGAGGTTGGATTGGGAGGGGAGCAGAGAAAAGTTTATGGGGTGATACAAAGTGAATAAAGTATGATTAATAAAAATTAATATTAAAATAACTGGGCTTAGTTGATCATGACCTCATTATAAAAGCAGACACATTAAATTGGTTAGAAGAAAAAATGGAAAAGACCCTAGAACTCATTGGAACAGGGAGCTACTTCCCCAACGGAATACCAACAGCACAGGCTCTAAGAGCAACAATCAATAAATGGTACCTCATGAAACTGAAAATCTTCTGTAAAGCAAAAGACTGTCCTCAAAACAAAATGACTGCCTACAGAGTGGGAAAGGATCTTCACCAACCCTATATCTGACAGAGGACTAATATCCAGTGTATACAAAGAGCTCAAGAAGTTAAAAAACAGCAAATAAAGTAATCCATTTAAAAAAAAATGGGGTATGGAGCTAAACAGAGAACTCTCTGTAGAGGATTGTAGAATGACAGAGAAACACTTAAAGAAATGTTCAATGTCCTTAGCCATTAGGGAGATGCAAATCAAAACAACCCTGAGATTTCACCTCATACCCATCAGAATGGCTATGATCAAAAATTCAAGTGACATCACATGCTGGAGATGTCGTGGAGAAAGGGGAACCTTCCTCCTTTGCTGGTGGGAATGTAAACTGGTACAACCACTTTGGAAATCAATCTCGTGCTATCTCAGACAATTAGGAATAGTGCTTCCTCAAGATCCAGCTATACCACTCCTATGCATATATCCAAAAGATGCTCAAGTATACAACAAGGACATTTGTTCAACCATGTTTGTAGCAGCCTTATTCGTAATAGCCAGAACCTGGAAACAACCCAGATGTCCCTCAGTTGAGGAATAGATACAGAAATTGTGGTACATTTACACAATGGAAAATTACTCAGCAATAAAAAACAAGGAAATCATGAAATTTGCAGGCAAATTGTGGGACCTAGAAAAGATCATCCTCAGTAAGCTATCCCAGAAGCAGAAAGACACATATGGTCGATACTCACCTATAAATGGATAATAGACCTATAAGATAAGATAGCATAAACATACTAAAATTTGTACACCTAAAGAAGCTAAACAAGAAGGAAGACCCAGGGCAAGGAGATCAATCCTTACTTAGAAAGACAAATATGATGGACATTGGAAGTAGGAGAAAATGAGAAGCAGGATAGGAGCCTACCATAGAGGGCCTCTGAAAGACTCTACCTAGAAGTGTATCAAAGCAGATGCTGAGACTCATAACATAACTTTGGGCTGAGTGCAGGGAATCATATGAAAGAAGAGAGAGTTAGTAAAATTTGGATAGAACAGGAGCTCCACAAGGACCAAATATATCGGGGTTCAGGGGCTTGTCTGAGACTGATTCTCCAACCAGGGACCATGCATGGATATAACCTAAAATCCCTGCTCAGATGTAGACCATGGCAGTTCAGTATCCAACTGGCTTCCCTAGTAATGGGAACAGAGACTGTCTCTGGCATGAACTCTATGGCTAGCTCTTTGACCTCTGCAGCTCCCCGTGGGAGGAGCAGCCTAGCAGTCCACAGAGGAGGACATTGCAGCCAGTCCTGTTGAGACCTGATTAGCTAGGATCAGATGGAAGGGGAGGAGGACCACCCCTATGAGTGGACTTAGAGAGGGGAAAGGAGGAGATGAGGGAGGGAGGGTGGGATTGAAAGGGAATGAGTGAGGGGGCTACAGCTGGGACACAAAGTAATATTAAAAAATAAAAATAAATTATATCAAAAAAATCTGGAGACACGGGTCTTTTCTGAGACTGATACTTCAGCCAAGGACCATTGATGGAGATAACCTAGAACCCCTGCACAGATATAGCCCATGGCAGTTCAGTGTCCATGTGAGTTCCCTAGTAAAGGGAACAGGGACTGTCTCTGACATGAACTGATTGTCCTGCTTTTTGATCACCTCCCCCTGACAGGGGAGCAGCCTTACCAGGCCACAGAGGAAGACAATGAAGCCAGTCCTGATAAGATGTGATAGACTAGGATCAGAAGGACTGAGAGGAGGACCTCCCCTATCAGTTAACTTGGGGAGGGACATGGATGGAGAAGGGGGAGGGAGGATGGGATAGGGAGAGGAGGAGGGAGGAAGCTACAGGGGGGATACAAAGTGAATAAAGTATTAAAAGTAATGAAAATTCAAATAAAAATATTTTTTAAAGTGAAAAAAAGAGCTATGTTTAGACTCATTGTCTAGATTTAAAAATTCTGTTTAGATACTGCTGAGCATTTGGAGTTTCTTTTATGTATTATGGGTCTTACCCCTGTTCAAATGTTTAGCTTGCAAATACTTTATCCAGTTCCATACATTGTCTGTTCAGTCTGCTGTGGATTTCCTTTACTGGTGGAAGATTTTAATTTTCATATGTTCCCATTTAAGTTTTGTTTCTTTGGTTGGTTGGTCGGTTGGTTGGTTGGTTTGCTTTGCTTTGAACTCTGTGAATTGAGGTTCTTGTACCTACATTTTTTTTCCCATTCCAATATCAATAAGCTTCTCACTAGATCTTCCTGTTGCTTTATTGTCTGGGTAGTTGACATATATCTTTAATTTATTTTATAAAGTTTTAAATTTTTAACTACCGTTCCTGTGTCATGGTTCATATTTCCTTTCATCTTTGTATGAGTTCCAGAGATTGAACTTGGGTTATCAGGCATTGTAGCAAGTGTTTTTACCCACTGAGTCACCCTACAAGCCCATTTTGATTTGATTATACATTACTGCCTTATTTTTGCACAGAAATGATTATTGTCTGCAATAAACTAACTTGAGCATACAAATGGCACTCTGGGCTTTTAAAATATTTCTAAAACACACTAAATTGTTTTTTGTTATTTTGTTATATATTTATTTTGATTTATTACACTTTATTCACTTTGTATCCCCCCATAAGCCCGTCCCCTTCCCCTCCCAATCCCATCCTCCCACCTCCTTCTTCAGGCATGCCCTCCCCAAGTCCACTGATAGGGGAAGTCCTCCTCTCCTTCCTTCTGATCTTAGTCTATCAGATCTCTTCAGGAGTGGCTGCATTGTCATCTTCTGTGGCCTGGTAATGCTGCTCCCCCCTCAGGGGGAGGAACACACTAAATTTTTAACCACAAGAATATAGAAATTAAAACTTCCTATTAAAGTAACCACACTAATAATCTCAAGGAAATACTTGAAACTTGATATCCAGCCTCAGAGTTCTATACAAATGAAACTATATCCTGATCAGAAAATTGTAATATAAAGGACAATATTATTTGATCAAAGAATTGACTTGCTATAATTATGAGGAAAAAAGGACAAATTGAATGTTATAACTTAAGATAATGATGACTTGAGGAAAACTAAAACTAGTGAAGCATTTAAATGGATGAACACTACAATATTTTATACCAGACACTTAAGGATTTGTTTGCTGTTTAAATTATGTGTTAGAAAACTTAAATTTGAGGCTTTTGAGAGTCAAAGACTGGAAGATCAAGCGTGGATCAAAAGGAATCTTTACAAATATTATGTGACTGTGTTTATCATAAAAAGAAGCTCGTGTTATTTAAAGAACTCTGTCAAAAGCATTGGTCTTTATGCTAATATTTCATCAATATGGAGAAATGCAACAATGTTTTCAACAAGAGAATTATTTCAATTGAAGATCAGAAAATCAAACTCTTATTTTAGGTATACTGCCAAAAGTCTGCCTCTGTGTGCATATAAGTGTATGTGTAAGTGATAAAGATGTGTGTTGCCTGATTAGTTCAATCATGAAACTCAAAAATACCTGGGATAAAAATTTTCCCCAAAACTGTTTTTTTCTTTGGTGTTTGCATGTATAATGCAAAATAATGAGGTAGTTTGTAACCTGGAAGACCAGCTAGGAATCATCTATAATTGTACACACATTGGAACAACATACTGGTGTTCTTCAATAAGGAAAAATTAAATGAGTATCAGTAAGAATCAAATAAAACTGTGGATCATGAAGAATCAAAAATAGCCCATCAATTTCTGCCTAGTGGAGATGAAGGATCAAGACATCATTGACTGAAATAAAGATCTATGGACACTCAAGTCAACACACATGGTATTGTCTTTCAGTCATAATAAGAAAACATGAAGTAATAGTTTATAAAACATTTCATAGTTACCAGGATTCTAGCCACTTGACATCAGGGACAAATGAACATTAACCCATAAGCAGAGACAATATTAGCAGACAAAAGTTTCTCAAGATACAATCAAGCCACATTTACTAAAGTCAAAGCTGCAAACATGATGCTCTGTGTGGTATTGACAGGCTTACTGCTATGGAAATGCCCAGAGATGCAGAGGCAAGCTCTTCCACTGTGGTGATGAGAGCAAAATGGGGAAAACGCTGGGTTCCTTATCATCTACAAGTATTCAAGCAAGTGTAATTCTTTCAAAGTTAGAATACTCTATAGTGGCAATAAATAAATAAATAAATAAATAAATAATAAATAAATAAATAAACAAGCAAACAGAATTGATCCATACTTATCATTGATAAGTAACTGCCATTTATTATGAAATTTAAAGGTTGCAACAAGATGTGTGTGTTATGTTATACTGATTCAGAAGTTACACACAAAAGTCAGTACCAAATACAATTAATTGTAGTACAGGTTACAAAATGCTAACTAAGAACTATTATTATCTATAGTGCAAAGTGATTACCACAGAAGATAAAGAAGAAAAGGTAAAATGTCTTTGTTTTTTATAAATACCAAAAGTTCAGAAATAAAATTTTCAGTAGGTAAACTATTAGTGAATTTTGTCCCTTTTTAACGCATCCTTTGGATTTTTTGTTTGTTTTTTTAATTTAATTTTATTTTTATTAATTATAGTTTATTCACTTTGTATCCCAGCTGTAGCCCCCTCTCCCACCACCTCCCAACCCCACCCTCCCTCCCTCTTCTTCTCCTCTGCCCCTCCTCAATGATAGGGGACGTCCTCCTCCTCTTCCATCTGACCCTAATCTATCAGGTCTCACCAGGACTGGCTTCATTGTCTTCCTCTGTGGACTGGTATGGTTGCTCTCCCCTCAGGGGGAGGTGATCAAAGAGCCAGCCACTGAGTTCATGTCATTTTAATGTTAAGCAATATAGATAAAATAGTCACGAAGATATGCCAACATCACTTTTCTTAGATCACAACCATCACTACTTTCTATAGAGAAGCATTTTTAATAATCACATGTTATTTGGTTATTTTGGAAAGCATGAATATCCTCAGCACCACAGGTGCTTAAGAGTTGCCTTAACACCTAACACTTGCACAATCACTAAAGGTCAACAGAGAGCAGTTGCTGTTCTCACAGCCAAAGCAACTCTATTCACTGCAATCAGCTTCCAGGAATGGCCATGAACAGCAGTGGCGGTCTTGGTTTTCATGAAACCACAGTTAAACCTCTGCAATTTACCATTCTGTTATAATGTTTATAAAGTCTAAGTTTTTCCATGCTCAAGGTCAGAATAAAAAGAAATGTCATAAATATATAAAAATGTGATAAGAATGAAGTATTCTGATTATCCAGCTTGTCTATGAGCATCATCTACTGTAAGATTATGTAAAACTCACCAAAACTTACAAGATGAACTTTCCCTACAAAGTTCTCGATGATATCTCTGCACTGTCTCCATGTGTCATTCCTAAAAGAACACAGAGAGGAGATATTATTATTATTACTATTTGCTATATGAGTAAATTGCATTTACTTGCCCAACCTCACCTCTTGACACACACAAGTAAAGGTTCATTTACCAGCTATGGTGGTTAATCTTGGTTACCAACTTGATGGGATTAGGAGTGAGTAAATTGGCAAGCCTGAATGCACACCTGTGTGGGATTATGTTAACGAAGACAGCACAAAAATGAGTGGCACCATTCCTTTGGCTAGTGTTTGGGAATACATAACAGACAGAAAACTGGCTGAGCATAGTTTTGTTGCTCTAATTTCCTCACTGTGGATGCTATGTGACCAACTGCCTGAAGCTCCCACGTCCATGCTTTCACCACCCTGATGGAATGCGTCATGATGAACCTCTTCTTCATTAAGGTGCATTTGTTAGATAATATTATTACAGAAAGTTACTAAGTAGCTAGTATAAAAATCTGTCACCAAATATCTAAGTGGGGAAGTAAACATTTCAACCTCAGTTTTCTAACCTGCCTTCCATTTTTGCAATCATGACAAGATGTTTAATCTCTTCAATGCATTTTGATGTAATTAAGATTTAGCTAAATAAAACAAAGGCGACTTTCAAAAATGAGAACTTACAGGCATACTACAGTTATTAGCTTATCACCATTAGAAAGTTGTTGAGTCAGGTACAATATGGTGGAAGCCAGAGAAAATTAATCACATTGCAGCAAAGCAGCCTTTATTCAGACAGGCAAATGTCTTCACCTTAACTAGGAGTGCTTGGAATAAAAATTCTTCTGTGTCATGATTATTCATCATTATCTACCTTGTCTAGCTCACTTCCTCCTCAGCTCTTTTCTTTTTAGACCTCTCTTTTTCCCCTGTGTCATCAACATTTATGTAGGAATATGGCTAGTGATGAGGTTAGACTTGGGAGAAAAGGCTTTATGACTGAATCATTTTGCCCTATAATGAACTCTGAATCATAAAATTTGCTGAGGTCATACTTACAAATAAGTGCAACAAACAGCATGCATAAATGCTGAGATGTGGATAGTGGGTTAAATCCAGGTCACTATGTATGGCGCTTTGCTGAATGCAAGCACCCAAGAAGCTAAATGACTGAATATATTTCACACTGATTGAATGCTATCTCAGCATTACCTTTGTACAGACATATAACCATAACATTTGCAAAATTATAAGCTATCCAAAAGTCACTGGAGCTCATTTAAGGTCTGTATTTTGAGAACATTTTTATCTCGATTATTTATATCCAAAAACCTTTCAAGTCTTCAAAAATGAGATCGATATAAATCTCTATGGAATAGGTCGTTATAATTTATGTTTTGATAATTTCTGGGCAAGCAAATTCAGCTGTCAGGTAGGGAGTGATAAATTCCATGGTCCCCGAAAATTCTGCTCAGCTAAGTTCTCTTCTCACTGAAGCCCCTTGTTGATCTTTCTTTATCTGCAGGACCCAATTTAAAATGAAATCTCCTTCACTTGTAATAGAGGTATCAAGGAATAGAGTGATAGCATAATCACAACAGTGTAGACACAATCTATTTTTGTTTTCTATTTGTAATTTCCTTTAGGTTCTGACAAGAGTGGAAGCCCAGATGTCATTTAAGGATCATGAACAAGTTTTCTAAGAATCCATTCTGACACAAAATTTAACACCACTCTTCAGGGCTTCAGTCACTAAGATGGAAGTACAGGGCTCAGGAAGCCTTCAGGTCTGAAGATAAGGCCAGGTGATTATGCTCCTTAAAAGTTCCTCTTTCTCCTTACTAGGGAAGCCACTTGGATACTGAGCTACCACAGGCTACATCCAAGCAGGGGTTCTAGGTTATATTTATATGTGGTCCTTGGTTGGAGAATCAGTCTCATAGAGGACCCCTGTGCCCTGATATATTTGGTCCTTGTGGAGCTCCTGTCCTCTCCAGGTCATGCTAACTCCCCCTTCTTTCATATGATTCCCTGCACTCTGCCAAAGGTTTGGTTATGAGTCTCAGCATTTGCTTTGATACGCTGGTAGGTAGAGTCTTTCAGAGGCCCTCCGCAGTAGGCTCCTGTCCTGTCACTTATTTTCTCCTACTTCCAATGTCCATCCAATTTGTCTTTCTAAGTGAGGACTGATCATCTTACCCAGGGTCCTCCTTGTTTATCTTCTTTAGCTGTATAGATTTTGGTATGATTATCCTATCTTATAGGTCTAGTACTCACTTATAAGTGAGTATAAATGAACTCAGTGGCTGGCTCTTTGACCGCCCCCCTCCCCTGAGGGAGGAGCAGCCTTGTTAGGCCCCAGAGAAGGACATTGCAGCCAGTCCTGAAGATACCTGATAAGCTAGAGTCAGATGGAAGGGGAGGAGGATTCCCCTGTCAGTGGACTTGGAAAAGGGCAAGGAGGAGATGAGGGAGGGAGGGAGGGTGGAATTGGGAGGGAATGAGGAAGGGGGCTACGGCTGGGATACAAAGTAAATAACCTGTGATCAATATAAAAAATAAAAATTATTATTTAAAAAAGTTCCTCTTTAAAACAACATATATTTGAATTCACTCCTACTGTTCCCAGTATGCATTTAAGTTTATTTAAGTGGTCTTTTCTAAGTACAGGACACTGATTTGTGTTGTTTTACAGATTAAATCCTAGGTTTGGGGAGATGACTCAGTGGGTCAGTTGCTGGCAAGTCAAGCATGTATATGAAAGCCTGGTATTTGCCTGGAAACCCAGCACTGCTGATATATGGGAAGATAGGGACAGGAGAACCCCAGAAGCTAACCAGCCAACCAGTCTAGCAGAGTGACAAGCTGCTCCTTCTCTATTACAAATGTTACAAAATTAAATTAGGTCCCACCACAAAAATGCTAATGGTGGTGCACATTTTGTTGTTGTTATTGCTGCTGCTGTTGTTGTTTTAATTAATTTACTTATTTATCACTTTACATCCCTATCATAGCCCCCTTCCTCCTCTCTCTTAGTGCCATCCTTCCTACCTCTTCTTTCAGAAAAGGGGAGTCCCCCTACCCACCCACCCAAGCTCATCAAGTTGCATCAAGACTGAGTACATCCACTTCCTGTAGCCTGGAGAAGCAGTGCCACACGCGGGAATGATCAAAAAGCAGACAACAGAGTCCGTTGCAGAGATAGCCCTTATTCCCCTTACTAGGACACCTACATGAAGCCTCAGCTGCCCATCTGTGTACATAGCAACAACTGTGTAGAGGACGTAGGTCCAGTCTGTGCATGGTCTTTGGTTGATGCTTCAGTCTCCATAAACCCTTTTGAGCCCTGGGTAGTTGGCTCTGCGGGTCTTCTTAGGGAGCTCCTGTCACCTGCAGGTCCTTCTATTCTCCCCCCTATTCTTCCACAAGACCCCCTACACTTTGTTCAATGGGTGGCTGTGAGTCTTAGCATCTGTTTGATCCTCTGAAAGACAGAGCCTCTCAGAGGACAATTATGCCCAGCTCCTGTCTGTGAGCATAATAGAATATTGTTAATAGTGTCAGGGGTTGGCTCTCTCCCATGGAGTGGGTCTCAGGTTGGGCTAGGCATTGGTTGGACATTCAATCTCTGCTCTATCTTTATCTTTGCATATCTTGTAGGCAGGGTAAATTTTGGGTCAAAGCTTTTGTGGGTATTTTGGTGTTCCCCTCCCTCCACTAGGAGTCCTGTCTAGTTAAAGGGTGTCCTCTTCAGTATCTATGAAGGCAGACCAGTTTCCCTTAGGAATATTGATGTAAAAATACTCAATCAAAGACTGACAAACCGAATCTTTGAACACATCAAAAATTTGTCCCCCAACATGATCAAAGAGGATTCATCCCAGACATGCAGGGGTGGTTCAATATCCATCAAGGTAATTTACCATATAAACAAACTGAAAAAACAAACAAACAACAGCAACAACAAAAACATGATCATTTCATTAGATACCAAAAAAAAGCATTCTACAAAATCCAATACCCCTTCATGTAAAAAGTCTTGAAAATATCAGGGATACAAGGCACTTCAACAATAAAGGCAGTATATAGCAAGCCTATAGCCAACATCAAATTAAATGGAGGAACACAACGCATTTCCACACTTCTTACTCATGCCATAAGACTTGTTCCATATCACAGCTTGCATCTTCCACATCTAGGCAATCAGAATGAGCAACCCACGGCTAGGATGGATGCAGAAGGTGCAGCCAGGTGCAGGTGCAGCTGTTACTCCTGCCTCCTCAGAGATCTAGGACAGCTACTTCCCCTACATGTGCCCTAGTTTCTCTCTGAAATGCAAGTAACAGAGAGTCCCCCATCTGCAATCATGCTGGAAATGTTTGGTGCAGTCATATACTTGGTATAAGATTTTTGTCTTTCTATGCCAGCTGATTTCTCCTGTGAGTTACTGACTTCCAAAGGACTCATTTCTGGATGGGAGGGGCTAGGGGTTCCTTTCATAGTACTTCTGGTATACTGATGAGGCAGTATCACAGGATTTACTCAATCAAACAGATAATGAGATCTCAGATTTCTAAACAGGGACATTTGTAAGCACTTTCTGTTCAAGCAGAAGAGCCTTCATTGCTATATGACCACACATCTTAATGATGAATATATTACTAAAATCAATTTACCTTCTAAAAGTACAAAGTCTGTTAAACAGTGAATTATGCTTTAACACGGTAGATTTGCCTGCATCACAGGCATACAGAGCAATGACAGTGGTTACTTTGTGAAATTATAACTGAAATAAGTGTAGCTAAAGAAATCAGAACTCATTTCTTAAAGAGGAATGGAAAGAAAATAATTTACTACTATATAAATTTTAGCATAGAGTTACAGACAAACGTTGCATGCACCTATGACCTGTTACTTGGAGATTGAGAATAATTTGTTTATAGCATGGAGAAAGAGCTATTAAAAGGATACTGGAGTGTTTGTCTAATAAAAGTTTATTTTAAAACAGTATAATTAATTCTTTTTATTGCTTACAAATTCCATATATGTGTTTAACATGCTTTGATCAAACCTATGCTCAATTTTCTTTACTCCAATTCCTTCCCTCTACCACTACCACCACTTTTTCATTCCAAGTTAATGTGCTTTTTAAGTCCATTTAGGACATCTAGCGCTGCCTGTCTGTGCACTTGTGTTCAACCATCTGATGGAAAGTGAGTGGTGGCCCCTGAGGAACCACTGAAGAATAGTTGTAGAGAAATTGTAATCCAGCAACATGGTTGCTCTGGCAAGGGATTACAGCAGAAGACCTACCTCTGTATGATTAAGCTCAATGCAGACATGCCACACACCTGTAATCCCTCTGTCTGGAATATAGACATGCCCTATTTACACACCTATGTACACACCTTTATTTCCAAACAATGAAGGTAAAGTTAGTTTGTAGAAGGAAGCTCCCATGTTTGAAAGGATGTCTAACTGAGGGCAGACAATCTGAAACATTGACAGAACGAGTTAGAGATAAAAATACACCCAACTCTCAGGAGAACAAACAGGAAAGAGAAGCTTTAAGAGGGGTACAGTAGAGAGAGAGAGAGAATATCAATCAATACAGTAAGTATAGTAGAGAAGACAGTATATGGCATAGTAGAGAGTCGGGTAGAGTTGAATTGAAGTCTGTCAGTTGGGAGTCAATTGAGAGGCAGTGCAGTGGAGTTAAGTTTGTGGCAATTCAGTTGATGGAGTTCAGAGGCAGTTTTTACCTGGACAGTTTTACAGAGACAGGTTACAAGGGAAGACAAAATGAGCCATATAATGAGAAGAAGCCACAAGATTAGAATAGATTGTCCAGATTAGTTTGAGGCCAAAAAGGGCAATTCAGTCATAAGCTGATGAAATCCAGTTTGAATTGGTAAGCTTGTAGAGGAGTTTTGGGCCAGAACAGCTGAGTTGAACCAGCCAGCCAGAGTTCAGAAAGAACTAGAGTGAACTTATTCAGCAGTAAGCCTCTGAGAAGACAATTATATTAGACAAATAAAAATTACTTTTATAAAAACTGAGTCTTCTTCTCCAACAGCCATCAACTGCTAATAACTCTGCAGATAAAAGTGACCACTGAACTACAGGAACTGAACTGCCACCAACTTAACTGCCACGACCTCAACTCCACTGCACTGCATCTAAACTGACTGACTTCAACTCAAATCTACTCCTTTCTCTTCTGTACTGTCTTCTAGGGTGTACCCTGCTAGAGTTAAAGCGTGACTCTGTCCTCCGTGCCTACTTGGACTTTGTCTGGCTTGCTCCTATGCAGGTCATGTGCAGGCAGTTACACTGCTTATGATTTCCAGTCAGGAAAGCAGAGACGCTGAAGTCATCACTACCTTTGGTTCCTACAATCCCTCTACCTCCTCTTCCACAATGATAACTCTGAAAGGGCATTGTACTAATTTTCCACAGCTACTGTAATACATCTCCACAAAGGCAGTGGATCAAACAACAATGGATGGGTTGTTACACAAATCTAGAGACGCTTCACTGGGTGGACTACTTGAGTGTTCAGTCCACACTCCTTGGCTCCTGATTGTATGCCCTCATTCTCTTTCCGTGGACACATTGCCTTCTCTTCATTCAGAGCAGGGCTCTTTGCCTCACGCCTTTTATGGATGCATACAGCTACATGTCGGGTATACGTGATACCTCAAGAGAATCATATCTACAAAGGCTGTTGATCACAGATGGTAACAGTTTCACATCTCAGAGAAAAGGATGTAAACAACATGAGGTCCTTCTTCAGACATACAGCACAAATTTTCCAATTAGGTCAATAGGCAGGAATACAGTTAAAAATTCCTAAAGTCTCCAATCTGATAGGAATTTACACATGCTTGTCTCCATCAGTAAACTGTATTAGCAATTTTGAAAAAAAAATCTCCTTAGGATTGTGTCAATAACTTATTGAACCTGCAGCATCACTAAAAACAATTTTCTTGTAGAAACACTGGAACATGAGTCTATAAATCCTTTCTAGGCAAGCCTTTGGGAAGGAGGTTTAAACTACATTAAGAGAATGCTTACATTGATCTTTGGAAACTATTAATTAGAATAGTCATCATTGGCCTGTTAACCATCTTCTTATTAAAATTGTAAGCCCTAAAGGTTGGCAAAAAATAGATGAGTGGTAAAAGGACTGAAAAATAAAAGTCTAGATTACTTTACATAAATATATATATATATATATATGTATAATCTACATATACACATACACATATACTCTGTGTGTGTGTGAGAGAGAGAGAGAGAAAGGAGGGGGTGGTCATTTCACTCTGTACCCCTGTCTGACCTGGATCACTTCATAGACTATACTGTCCTTGAAATAACAGAAATGTCTGCCTTTGCCTCCCAAGTGCTGGCATTAAAGATGTGAGCCATCAACGTGACTTCATTATTTTGTCTTAAAGAGTCAACTAGTAAAAATATTTGTGTTCATGAGACAGAAAATATATCCCATGTATTATAAAATGAAGTGGATATTTAAATAATCAATAAATCATGTCAAAAATTAATATATTGTGTCTATGTGACGTGTTGTATGTGTATAGTGTCTAAAGTGGTTCATGCACGTGCACAATCATGGGTACATATATATATACAGGCCACAGGTAAACGTCAGGTGTCTTCCTCAATCATTCTCCACTTTCATTTTAGAGCCTGGATCTCTCACTCAACATGATGTCCATAGATTTAGCAAGTTTGGCTAGCCAGTGAGCTTCAGAACCCCATGTCACCCAACTCGGTGAGTTACCTCAAACTGCCCTTTTTAATGCCCTCTTGGATCTGTGTAAGGCATTTTACCAACCTATCCATGTTCCCATTCCAGGATTTCTGGTAACTATAAATGAGTATCTAAGTTATCTCCATGCCTGGTACTTGGTTGGAGTATGAGTCTCAGGAAAGACACCTGTGTTCAAATTTTCTGGTTCTCTTGCTCTCTTGTGGAGTTCCTGTCCTCTCCAGATCTTACTATTTCCCTCTTCTTTTTTTTTTCTTTTTTTAAAAATTTTTTATTAATTACACTTTATTCATTTTGTATCCGCCCATAAGCCCCCCCTCCTCCCCTGCCGATCACACCCTCCCTCCACTTTCTGCATGCATGCCACTCCCCAAGTCCACTGATAGGGGAGGTTCTCCTCTTCTTTCTGATCTTAGTCTATCAGTTCTCATCAAAAGTGGCTGCATTGTCCTCTACTGTGGCCTGGTAAGGCTGCTCCCCCTTCAGGGGGAAGTGATCAATGAGCAGGCCAATCAGATTATGTCAGAGGCAGTCCCTCTTCCCATTACTATGTAACCCACTTGGACACTGAACTGCCATGGGCTACACCTGTGCAGGGGTTCCAGGTCATCTCCACGAATAGTCCTTGGTTGGAGTATGATTTTCTGGGAAGTTCCCTGTGTTCAAATTATCTTGTTCTGTTGCTCTGCTTGTGGAGTTCCCGTCCCCTCCAGCTCTTACTATTTCCCACTTCTTACATAAAATTCCATTCACTCTGCCCATCAGTTGGCCATCAGGCTCAGCATCTGCTTTGACAGTCTATACTGCAGAAGCTTTCAGAGGCCCTCTGTGGCAGGTTTCAAGGTTGTTTCCTGTTTTCTTCTGGCTTTCAGAGGCCCTCTGTAGCAGGTTCCGAGGTTGTTTCCTATTTTCTTTTTCTTCTGATGTCCATCCTCTTTGCCTTACATGATGGGGATTGAACATTTTAGTTAGGGTCCTCTCTTTTGCTTAGTTTGTTTAGATGTACAGATTTGAGTGGGTTTATTCTATATTGTATGTTTATATGAGTGAGTATATACCGTGAGTGTCTTTTTGCTTCTGGGACAACTCACTCAGGATGATCCTTTCCAGGTCCCACCATTTACCTGCAAATTTCATGATTTCCTTATTTTTCATTGCTGAGTAATGCTCCATTGTATAGATGTACCACAGTTTCTGCATCCATTCTTCAGTTGAGGGGCATCTGGGTTGTTTCCAGTTTCTGGCTATTACAAATAAAGCTGCTGCAAACATGGTTGAGCAAATGTCCTTTTTGTGTACTTGCGCCTCTTTTGGATATATGCCTAGGAGTGGTATGGCTGGATCTTGAGGAAGCGCTATTCCTAGTTGTCTGAGAAAGCACCAGATTGATTTCCAGAGTGGTTGTACCAGTTTACATTCCCACCAGCAGTGGAGAAGGGTTCCCCTTTCTCCACAACCTCTCCAGCATGTGTTGTCCCTTGAGATTTTCATCTTGGCCATTCTGATGGGTGTAAGGTGAAATCTCAGGGTTGTTTTGATTTGCATTTCCCTAATGGCTAATGAGGTTGAGCATTTCTTTAAGTGCTTCTCTGCCATTCGATATTCCTCTGCAGAGAATTCTCTCTTTAGCTCTGTTCCCCATTTTTTAAGTGGATTACTTGGTTTGTTGCTTTTCAGCTTGTTTAGTTCTTTATATATATTGGATATGAGTCCTCTGTCAGATAAAGGGTTGGTGATGATTCTTTCACAATCTGTAGGCAGTCGCTTTGTTTTGATGATGGTGTCCTCTGCTTTACAGAAGCTTTTCAATTTCATGAGGTCCCATTTATTGATTGTTGCTCTTAGAGCCTGTGCTGTTGGTGTTCTGTTCAGGAAGTTTTCTCCTGTACCAATGAGTTCTAGGGTATTCCCCACTTTTCTTTCTAGCCGATTTAATGTGTCTGGTTTTATGTTGAGGTCTTTGATCCACTTGGACTTCAGTTTTGTGCAGGGTGGTAAGTATGGATCTATTTTCATTTTTCTACATGTAGACATCCAGTTGGACCAGCACCATTTGTTGAAGATGCTATCTTTTTTCCATTGTATTGTTTTGGCATCTTTGTCAAAAATCAGGTGTCCATAAGTGTGTGGGTTTATTTCTGGGTCTTCTGTTCGATTCCATTGATCCATCATTCTGTTTCTATGCCAGTACCATGCAGTTTTTATAACTGTTGCTCTATAGTACAGCTTGAGATTAGGGATGGAGGTACCTCCAGAAGATCTTTTATTGTAGAGGATTGTTTTAGCAATTCTCGGTTTCTTGTTATTCCATACGAAGTTGAGAATTTTTCTTTCCAGGTCTGCAAATAATTGTGTTGGCAATTTGATGGGAATTGCATTAAATCTGTAGATTGCTTTTGGTAAGATGGCCATTTTTACTATGTTAATCCTGCCAAGCCATGAGCATGGGAGATCTTTCCATCTTCTCATATCTTCCTCTAATTCTTTCTTCAGAGACTTGAAATTTTTTTCATACAAATCTTTGACTTGCTTGGTTAGGGTTACACCAAGGTACTTTATGTCATTTGTGGCTATTGTGAATGGTGTTGTTTCTCTAATTTCTTTCTCAGCCCTTTTGTCTTTTGTATACAGGAGTGCTACTGATTTTTTTGAGTTAATTTTGTATCTGGCCACTTTGCTGAAGGTGTTTATCAGCTGTAGGAGTTCCCTGGTAGAGTTTTTGGGGTCACTCATATATACTATCATATCATCTGCAAATAGTGATAATTTGACTTCTTCCTTTCCAATCTGTATCCCCTTGATCTCCTTCGACTGTCTTATTGCTCTAGCAAGGACTTCCAGCACTATGTTGAAGAGATATGGAGACAGTGGGCAGCCTTGTCTTGTCCCTGATTTCAGTGGGATTGCTTTAAGTTTCTCTCCGTTCAGTTTGATGTTGGCTATAGGCTTGCTGTAAATCGCCTTTACTATGTTTAGATATGTGCCTTGTATCCCTGATCTCTCCAGTACTTTAAACATGAATGGATGTTGGATTTTGTCAAATGCTTTTTCAGCATCTAAGGAGATTATCATGTGGTTTTTTTCTTTCAGTTTGTTAATATGGTGGATCACATTGATGGATTTCCGTATATTGAACCACCCCTGCATACCTGGGATGAAGCCTACTTGGTCATAGTGGATAATATCTTTGATGTGTTCTTGGATCCGGTTTGCAAGTATTTTGTTAAGTATTTTTGCATCAATGTTCATAAGGGAGATTGGCCTGAAATTCTCTTTCTTTGTTGGGTCTTTGTGAGGTTTAGGTACCAAGGTGATTGTGGCTTCATAGAATAAGTTTGGTAATGTTCCTTCTGTTTCTATTTTGTGGAATAGTTTGAAGAGAATTGGTTTTAGCTCTTCTTTGAAGGTCTGGTAGAATTCTGCGCTGAAGCCATCTGGTCCTGGGCTTTTTTTGGATGGGAGACTTTTGATGACTGCTTCTATTTCTTTGGGGGATATAGGACTATTTAATTGATTTGCCTGGTCCTGATTCAGCTTTGGTGAGTCAAATCGATCAAGAAAATTGTTCATTTCATTTAGATTTTCAAATTTTGTTGAATATAGACTTTTGAAGTAAGTCCTAATGATTGTTTGGATTTCCTCAGTGTCTGTAGTTATGTCCCCCTTTTCATTTCTGATTTTGTTGATTTGGGTGGTGTCTCTCTGACTTTTAGTTAGCTTGGCTAAGGGTTTGTCGATCTTGTTGATTTTCTCAAAGAACCAGCTCTTGGTTTCATTGATTCTTTGAATTGTTTTATTTGTTTCTAATTGATTGATTTCAGCCCTGAGTTTGATTATTTCCAGCGGTCTACTCCTTTTTGGTGTGTCTGCTTCTTCTTTTTCTAGGGTTTTTAAGTGGGCCATTAAGTTGCTTGAATGAGCTGTCTCGAATTTCTTCTTGAAGGCACTTAGTGCTATGAACTTTCCTCTTAGCACTGCTTTCATTGTGTCCCACAAGTTTGGGTATGTTGTGTCTTCATTTTCATTGAGTTCTAGAAAGGCTTTAATTTCTTTCTTTATTTCTTCCCTGACCCAGCTGTCATTTAGTAACAAGTTGTTCAGTTTCCATGAGTGTGTAGGCTTTTTGCTATTTCTGTTGTTGTTGAAGTCCAGCTTTATTCCATGGTGATCAGACAGGATACAAGGGATTATTTCAGTCTTCTTGTATCTGTTGAGGCTTGCTTTGTGACCAACTATATGGTCTATTTTGGAGAAGGTTCCATGAGGTGCTGAGAAGAAGGTAAATTCTTTTGTGTTTGGGTGTAAAGTTCTGTAGATGTCTGTGAGGTCCATTTGATTCATGACCTCTGTCAGAGATATTGTTTCTTTGTTTAATTTCTGTTTTGTTGACCTGTCCTTTGTTGAGAGTGGGGTGTTGAAGTCTCCCACTATTAATGTGTGGGGATCTATATGTGGTTTAAATTTTATCAATGTTTCTTTTACAAATGTGGGTGCTCTTGTATTTGGGGCATAGATGTTCAGGATTGTGATGTCTTCCTGGTGGAATTTTCCCATGATGAGTATGAAGTGTCCTTCCTCATCTCTTTTTATTATTTTTGGTTGAAAGTCTATTTTATCAGATATTAGAATGGCTACTCCTGCTTGTTTCTTGGGTCCATTTGCTTGGAAAGTCATCTTCCAACCTTTTACCCTCAGGTAATGTCTATCTTTGTGTCTTAGGTGTGTTTCTTGTATGCAACAGATTGCTGGGTTTTGTTTATGTATCCATTCTGTTAATCTGTGTCTTTTTACTGGAGAGTTGAGTCCATTGATGTTGAGAGAGATTAATGACCAGTGGCTGTTAGATCCTTTGATTTTGATGTTGGCTGTGTTCATAAGGTTGTGTGCTCGGTTGCTTTTTGTTTTGCTGTAGTAAGGTTAATTATTTCCTGTGTTTTCTTGACAGAAGCTAATTTTCTTGGGTTGTATTTTCCCTTCCAGTATCTTCTGTAATGCTAGATTTGTGTGTAGGTATTGTTGAAATTTGTTTTTGTCATTGAATATCTTGTTTTCTCCGTCTATGAGGACTGAGAGTTTTGCAGGGTATAGTAGCCTGGGTTGACATCTGTGTTCTCTTAGGGTCTGCATGATATCTGTCCAGGCCCTTCTGGCTTTCATAGTTTCTGTTGAAAAGTCAGGTGTGGTTCTAATGGGTTTGCCGTTATATGTTACTTGGCCTTTTTCCCTTGCAGCTTTTAGTATTTTTTCTTTGTTCTGTATACTTACTGTTTTGATTATTATGTGGTGGGAGGATTTTCTTTTCTGGTCAAATTTGTTGGGTGTTCTGTAGGCCTCATGTATCCTTATTGGCTTCTCCTTAACTTGGGGAAATTTTCTTCAATGGTTTTGTTGAAAATATTTTCTGGGCCTTGGAGAAGGGAGTCTTCTTTTTCCTCTATTCCTATTATTCTTAGGTTTTGTCTTTTCATATTGTCTTGGATTTCTTGGACGGTCTGTGTCAGGAATTTTTTGGATTTAACATTTTCTTTGACAGATACATCGATTTCTTCCATTGTATCTTCTACACCTGAGATTCTTTCTTCCATTTCTTGTATTCTATTGGTTATGCTTACCTCTGTAGTTCCTGTTTTCTTCCCTAAATTCTTCCTCTCCATTATTTCCTCCATTTGTGTTTTCTTTAATTTTTCTAGTTCTATCTTCAGGTCTTGAGTTGTTTTGTTTACTTCCTTCACCTGTCTGCTTGTATTTTCCTCTTTTTCTTTTAGTTCCTTCAACTCTGTCTCTTTGATTTCTTTCAGTGATTTAATTATTTCTTCTCTGAAGGCCACAAGCTGTTTGGCTGCATCTTCCCGTATTTCTTCACTGATGGCCCTAATCTGCTTGTCTTTATCTTCCTCCATTTCTTTACGGATAGCCATGATCTGTTTGGTTTTAGCTTCCTCTAATTCTATACGTATTTTATCTGTTTCCTCTATTATTCTCTTCATCAACATAGATGTAAGGTCATCTTCTTGATTTTCTATTATGCTGCATTGTCCAGGGCTGTTCGCCCCTGGATGGCTGGGTTCTGGAGATGCCATATTCCTCTGTCTTTTGTTGGTTGAGCCTTTACACTGACCTCTACCCATTGGGCTGATTTAGGTGTTGGCTGTTAGTTTCTGTGCTTCCTGGAGTCCTGAGGTAGGGAGTATCCCCTTGGCCGGAAGATGATTTTTCCTGAAGGAGTCTTTCTCTGCTTTTTGGTTATGGTCACTGTATGGCCAGTGTTTCTCCGGAGTTACCACTGCTCACCTCAGGTTTATAGCCCTGAGTAGTAGCTGTGGTCTATGTTAGGCAGGGGGGGATCTCCTCTTACCCATAGAATTTCTCAAGACAGCTGCCCCACTGCTGGGTTTCTTGTTATAAATTTAGTGTGCTGCTGCTCACTAAATTTCCATGTACAGTCCTCTTGAAGAAACTGCTGATTCCCTAGCTGTGTGGTTTTCTCCCAACAGGGAAACTCATTCTGTTATCCTGGGGTGCACAGTTCTGTCTGAGAAATTGGGAGGTGAACTCAGCAAGTCTCTGGGCCAAAGGCTGATTGCTCTGCTCTGGACCTGAGAATGTGCACCTAGGTTGAGTTGGCGCCTGGGGGCACTGCTCTGGTCTGGAGGCTGGGTGCCTCACTCTGGACCAGAAGCTGTGTGTTTCTGTCTGGGATGGCGGCTGCAGGCACCAATCTGGTCCAGACGCTGTGGGTGCAGCCCTTCTGAAGGATCAGGGATTCCCACCGTTTTGGCAGTCTAGCCAGGGACAACTGGCCGATCCCTGGCACAGTATCTGAGGGCTGCTGTAATGGCTCTTCGGCTCCTGCAAGTCCAAGGATGCATCTTTGTGTCCCAGTGCCCCAGGGGAACTCAACAATGGTGGCAGAGCACAGCGCTTCTGCCTGCACTAGAGTCTGCGTGAGTCCAGGAAGTGTTTTGGTGCTGGGTGTCCTAAGCATTAGAGCTGCTGACCCCCTCCGCTGGGGGTTTCCTCCTGCCAGAGACACGCAGTCTGGTGCCCTGGTGCCCACAGTTCTATCTGAGGCGGCGAATCACGTGCGCAGACAGGGCTCTGTGCAGGCGCCTTTGTCCCGACTCTGGGTCTGGGCTGGCTCCTGGGGCACCCGCGGAACCCGAGTCTTTTCCAGGGGATGTCTGGGTAACCTGGGGTCAGTCCCAATTGTTTCTTGCTCCTTGGGGTTATCTCTCGACTGGGAAATCCAGTCTATGGTGTTGTGGGCCCACAGTTCAGTCTGGGACAGTGACCAGATTGCGCTGGCATGAAGCTCTGGGCTGACGACCAAGCGCCTGGCGGAACCGGGATCTCTTCCTCGGTTTAGCCGGGTGAGTTAAAGCTGATTGAATCCCCCACCGTGGGGTATCCTCTCACCTGAGAAACACAACCACTTGTGTTTTATGGCCGGAGTTCTGATTGCTGGTCACTGTGCCAATCCTGCTGTGCTGCTCCTCAGAATGAGAGTCCTCCCGCCGCCGCCATCTTGCCCTGCCTCTATTTCCCTCTTCTTACATAAGATTCCATGCACTCTGCCCAACAGTTGGCCATAAGTCTCAGCATCTGCTATGATAGTCTGCAGGGCAGAGCCTTTTAGAGGCCCTCTGTGGCAGGTTCCTCGCTTATTTCCTGTTTTCTTCTTCTTTTGATGTCCATCCTCTTTGCCTTTCAGGATGGGGATTGGGTGTTTTAGTCAGGGTCCTCTCTCTTGATTAGTTTCTTTAGATGTACAGATTTTAGTAGGTTTAACCTATGTTATATGTTTATATGAGTGAGTATATACCATGTGTGTCTTTCTGCTTTTGGAATGCTCACTCATGATTTCCTTATTTTTCATTGCTGAGTAATACTCCATTGTGTAAATGTACCACAATTTCTGCATCCATTCTTCATACTCCAACCAAGTACCAGGCATGGAGATAACCTAGAACCCCTGCACAGATGTAGGCCATGGCAGTTTAGTGTCCAAGTGGGTTACATAGTAATGGGAAGATGGACTGCCTCCGACATAATCTGATTGGCCTGCTCTTTGATCACCTCCCCCTGAGGGGGGAGCAGCCTTACCAGGCCACAGAAGATGACAATGCAGCCACTTCTGATGAGAACTGATAGTCTAAGATCAGAAGAGAGGAGGACCTCTACTATCAGTGGACTTGGGGAAAGGCTTGTGTGAAGAAGGGATAGGGAGGGGAGGAGGGAGGGGCTTATGAGAAATACAAAGTGAATAAAGTGTAATTAATAAAATTAAATTAAATTAAAGAAAAAGAAAAACAAAAAGTCAGAACTGGTTTTGAGTTTTCTAAGTTTTGGGTCTTAATAAAAAATATTTTCATTACAAAGTGAATAAAGTGTAATTAATAAAGAATTTTAAAAAATGTAACTAATAATAATTTTTTTAAAAGAAATGAGTATCTAAGAGAAAAAAAATGACATTCTTCTCAGTAATAGTTAATTTGTCTGGCTGAGCTTTATAACTTTTCATTTTCCCATACAGTGCCAATTAATCAGGGAATATCAAATGTTTCTCATCGTAGATAACAGTCTCAGACTTACAGATGAAAATTGAATGTGAAAGGTATCTTACAAATCATGGCCCCATGTTAATACTGGCAAAATCAACACATGCAAGTGAAACTAGGCACTTTGTGACTAAGGGCTCCTGGCTAGTTATAAAGCAAAGAAGATAGTAGAAGAGAGAAGAATAAAAAAGAAATAAGCAAAGCAGACAAAGAGAGGCTCCCTAGAGGCAAGAAGGGAGCAAAGGGAAAAAATGTCTCCCTGTTCTAATTATTGGCAATGCAATTGGCTGAATTAGAATTCAGGGAGATTACCAACCTTCAAAGAGAAGATGCCATCATCAATGACTTTCCATGGCCAAGTGTCCAGAGAAGAATGGGGTTTATTGTGGGTAAAGCATTCAATGCCCTGCTGATTAAGTAGAGATCTGTGATCTCATCCTAACTGTATGCCAAGCTAATTTTGGAGTTCACTACATCCAATATGCTCAGGTGAATCATTTCTGTGCATTTATGGTATGAAATGTGGCCCCATCAATGCTGACAGAGCAGAAACATATTTCAATTATATATTCAAAGACAGGAACAAGTCTGCCATGTCAATAACTATGTTTTTTTTTAATTTTTATTTTTTTCTTCACAATTTAGTTGTTATATATCCTGACTAAAGTCCCTTCCCTCAGCTCCCCCAGTCCCACCCTTCCTCTCTCTTCTCCTCCTCCCCTTCCCCTAGTCTACTGAAAGGGGGAGTTCTCCACTATTGCCATCTGCTCATAGCTTGTTAAGGACTGCTTGGAACCTCATCATCCATGGCCTGGCAAGGCTGCATCATCAGGGGAGAGTAAACATTTGCTCAACTGTGTTCATAGCAGCTTTATTTGTAATAGCCAGAATCTGGAAACAACCTAGATGTCCCTCAACAGAGGAATGGATACAGAAATTGTGGTACACCTACACAATGGAGTACTACTCAGGTATTAAAAACAAGGAAATGAAGAAATTTGCAGGCAAGTGGATGGAGCTAGAAGAGATCACCCTGAGTGATTACCATGCACACCAGTGTATCAAATTCTGTAGGTACCACATTAATTTGAAAGCAAGCCGTGGTGAGTCACTGTACCAAATCTGTACTGTTAAAGGTTACCCTTTAACTCAGAGAAGATGGCCAGCATATCCGTTCATAACACAATAGTGGAAAAGTTATGATATCAAAGGAAGTTTGGTGTTCTTAGAGCCCCCCCAAAAAAATAATGAAAACATCACCAATATGACCTTGTGCTTCAAAACAACCACATTTTCCAAGTTAACCAAATGAAATATGACATAAATTAATCTGGGATAAAATGTGCATGCTATTAACAAGCAAAGCAACTAGATTAACTAAATTCAATTTGTGAAAAGAAAAATGGGTATTCTTTCTAAAGTCAGTAACTTCACAGTAAAGCTGAATCTTACATACTTTTAACCCATCACAGTATGTATATAATTGATTGCATTCTTTATAAAATAGTGGTGAATTTCACAATTAAATGTGAGACACATCTTTGTCTTACTTTCTTTATAGTGAGCCTAATGCTATGCTTCTCTGTCTTGCAGAAATTAAGCTCCCCCCCACCCCCGCCACATGGTTTCATGAGGGAATTCAGTTAATTACTGGCAAGGTATGTAGAAAATCAAAAGTGTGTATTAATTAGTATGTCTATTATAAGTATGACCTTGAAGGATGAAAATTAGAGCTCACCCAATTAAATGTTGGTTATACATAGTAGGTTTAAGTAATTCTCAGTGAAAAATCAGATGTTAGACTTAATAAAGATGGAAATACATTGTATATCTACCCTACGGAAAAACAAAGTATTCTGTATGAATGAAAATCACATGGTGTCATATACAGTAAATATATGTAAACCAACCATTATAATAAAGAGTTTCTTAATTATATGCAGTGAGATAAACAAAATGAATTACTGCTATATATGTGTATTGGTAAGTAGAAATCATGAAAACAGGAGGACCCGAGAGAGGGTAAGAGGCTGTTAAGCTGTGGAAGATAAAAAAGAGTACATGCGAAAGAGAAACAGAAGGGGACTCTAAGAACAGAAAAGGGGAAGAACAATTACGTATGTAAATGTCATAACAAAGCCCATTAACCTGTATTTTTCTTGAAATTTTTATTTTAATTTTTTTTACAATAATTACAGTTTATTCACTTTGTATCCCAGCTGTAGCCACCTCTGTCATTCACTCCTAATTCCACCCTCCCAACCTTATCGACTCCCAAGCCCCTCTCCAAGTCCACTGATAGGGAAGGTCCTCCTCCCCTTCCCTCTGACCCTAGCCTATCATCACATGGATTTTTATTCAAACCAATAAATAAAATGTGAAAGAGGAAATAGTAAAGTAAGTTAAAATAGCTATATACAATATGTTATACATATATAATTTACATTTATTTACATGTGTATGTAATTTACATACAAAAACATTTTATATATCTCAAACTCACCTTCACATAAATAAATTATAAGTAAATGAATAAACATTCCTTATTGTCTGAAGTGGAATCTAATTTCTGCTTTGATCTCCGCTTCTCAGGGAGGGGTCATCTAGCTTTAGTCAATTCTGTTACCTCCCTTCCTGTCAAAGTTCTGAGGACCTAGAAAATAATCTCAAAGTGTCATTTGTTTGTGGGTCCATTCTGTGTCTAGTCCATCAATATTGGTGCAATTTGCTGTCAGCTCAGGTATAATGGTTTCATTTGAGGGCTCTGTGCTGTAGGATATTTCTTAACTTTGACAGGACACAAACTGCCCTTAGATTCACCCACATCTCACCCTCTATCTATCGTTTCTTGCAAACACATGGGATTTTGTGAAACACACACAAAAAGTATCATAACTGCACATTTATCAATAATTCCAAATTTACATATGCTGTTTTGTTTGATTATATTTTTAAGAACTGTATTTTAAAGCTTTGTTTGTTTTGTTTTGTTGAAATAGGGTTACACTGTGTAGTCTTGGCTGTCTGGGATCCTTTTTGTAGACCAGGCTGGCCTTGAACTCACAGATATCTGTCTGCCTCTGCCTCCCTGAGTGCTGAGATTAAAGGCATGCACCACCATGCCTGGCTATTTTAGAGCTATTTTAGGTAACTTTGAGGTCATTTTTTTCATACCCTAAATGACAGTATCTTTCTGACTCCCATTGTTCAGATACAAACCTCCCTGTCTAAATCCATGTTCTCACATCAGAGAAGTGTCAGATGAAAGAGCATTTGTTTTCACCTTATATTAATGCTATCCTGCTACTTGTATTTTTCTGAAAAATAACTGTTTTAATTAATATTATGTGTATGTGATCCACCCCACACTGTATTTAGACTAGATCTTAATTTTATCTTCATTAAGCATTGTGCAGTCTTTTCTGATATAAGCAAAGGTCCTAATGTTAGCTTATAATATGCAAATAATACCTGTACCATTTTCTTTAACTTCACTGTGATATGATTCCATGTTTTTGTTGCTCTGAAAAATAATTTTACCATCAACACTTTAAATAAAATTTCTACTTAAGTCAAATATATCAATTTTCTTGTAAAGTTTATGCTTTGCTTATAAAAATCTTTTTCATGTTTAATAAAATAAAATATATCCCCATGTTTTATTCAAGGTATTTTTAATTTATACATAAAATTATACATATTTATGGGGTGATGTGAATCTTTGCTACCTCAATATATTTTATAATGTTCAAATCACAGTAATCCAAGCTACCTTTTCAAACTTTATCATTTCATTCCAAAAAAAGTTTTCAAATCTTTGCTTCCCACTTTTAAAAAATGCATACTATATTATTGTTCCCCAGAGTCACCTCACTATTTATAGGACACTAAAATATTTATTTCTAAATATAGTTTGATTTCTAATAATTATTTACTGCCCACTAAAACATTAGGTACCTATTCAGTTTAAATTTTGTGTGTTTGAGTGAGATGGAATTCATATTTAACTTCTTCCATGACAATAGTAAATTATTCCACGACCAGTTGTTACAGAGGGGAAGGTTCCCATGATGTTTTTAATGGTATATGTCATGTTAAATTACACATGCAGATGATGTTTGTTCTAATTTTCCCATCTGATTCATGTACTTGTCTGTACCCTCTCTATGTCAACCTTGAATCCTGAAGTGGCAGCTGTAACTCCATTCGTCTATACATGTACTACTTACAAATTCCACTTTTTAAGTCATTTTTAAGTCTAACTGAACATTTTCTTGAGACTTGAATGAAATTTTTATTTTTTCCTTAAATGTAATTTGTAAAATATATATATATTTAAAGTGTAGTACACTCTTTGATTGAAACCCTAATTGAAGTTATGCATCTTCTATATAATTTTTATTCACTAATAGTATGGATATGTGTGCATATGTGTGTGTATCTATGTGTAACAGCATGCACTTGAAAGTCAGAGGTCCCTTTTCCCTGTAATAGTGCTGCAATCATAGATGCACACCTCTATGCTTCTCTTTATTGTTGCTTCTGGTTATCAGTATTGTGTGAAAAGTGCTTTAATTTACTGATCTATCTTATCAGCGTGCGTTATGTATGTGTCTGCACTGTAAAGCTCAAGTATATGTTCTACATACAACCTCAGAACCATCCAAAAGGCTTTTATTGATGTGGTGTGTGTATGTGTGTGTGTGTGTGTGTGTGTGTGTGTGTGTGTGTGCGCGCACGCGCGAATGTGTGTGTATGTGTGTGTGTATTGACAGGTTCTGGGACTCAAGCTGAGGTCTTTAGCTTTTACACAGCTCTTTTACCCACTTGGCAAATTTTTCAATTTTTTACTATTTTTTATTTTATGTCACCCATAATTTTATTTTAACACTCACTACTCATTTCTACTTTGACTTCTTTTATTGTCTAATGTCTCACAGAATAATTTTAAATAATAGTCATTATGACTCTGTATTGCTGGCATAATGAAAATATTTCCATTTTTCATTATAATTGTTAAAACCCTAGTTTAGAGGGGCTTATGAGGGATACTATGTGAATAAAGTGTAATTAATAAAAAAATAAAAATAAAAAAAAGCCCTAGTTTAGTTTGTTTGGCTGCAAGAAAATACCTGACAAAAAGCAACTTAGGGACAAACGGTTTGCTTTAGCTCAAAATTCTAAGTTCTAGACTACCATTATATGGATATTCGGTCGGAAACTTAAGCAGTTATATATATATATATGTTAAATATTACATATTAAATATATATTATATTATGTCATATCATATTTATTATATCATATTATATCATATTATATTATATCACATATTATATCATATCATGTTATGTTACATTACATTACATTACATTACATTACTATATTATATTATATTATATTATATTATATTATATTATTATTTATTATATTATTACATCTGACCCTAGCCTATCAGGTCTCATCAGGACTGGCTGGATTGTCTTCCTCATTAGCTTGCCAAGGTCATCCTGGCCCATAGGATAAGGTGATCAGAGAGCCTGCCACTGAGTTCAGGCTCTGAAGACAGCTGTCTCAGAGACAACTCCTGTTTCCATTACTAGGGAACCCACTTAGAGACTTAGTCCACGGGATTCCTCTGAGCAGGAATTTTAGGTCCTCTCCATGTATGGTCCTTGATTGGGGTAGCAGTTTCTGCAGGACCCCTGGCCCAGATTTTTTTGGTTCTGTTAGTCTCCTTCTGGAGCTCCTGTTCCCTCAGTTCTTTCTATCTCTCCCTTCTTCCATTAGATTTCATTTTATTAATTAAATAAGTTTAACACATTTTTTAACATCATCTTGAGAATATTTTGCCAATATTTGTTATAAAATTATCAGAGTTAACTTTCTTTTTTATTTTATACTTTTGCATACACATGTGACTTCAAATAGCAATTTGACTTATACACACCTAGAGTAAAGCTGTTTAATCAGAGTCCAAGGATTTTAATATCAACTTTATTATTATTATGTAAAATTAAATACCAGTGATACAAAATGCATGTATGTTTAGCAAAATTTATTTAGTTTAACTATAGAATTTTCTGGTTTTGTGCCTTGCACTTGCTTCAATTCATGTTAGAGTTAATACACAAACACATAGCTGCCTTTCTATAGATTGTAATAAAATGACATTTTTTTCAGGCATCCTAGTTGCAGAACTACAGCAATAATCAAAAGATGAAAAGGGCCTTTAGAGTATTATAATCTCAAGCTAAAAAGGCCTTGATTCATTGCTGTAAGAATGGGAACGTGACAACTGAATTCTGATTATTCTTTCCATAAATATGTCAGCTACTTATTAAAATACACTCAGACAGAATTGTATTTTAGAACATAATGCATAAGAATTTTATGAAAGTGACATGCATTTCAATGCTAAACAATGCATAAATAGCTAAAATGTATTTTATTTTCTGTTGAAAACATCAGTTGTCTTAATATCTTAAATTGCTTTTGAGATGCCTCAGTGGTCTTGAGAATATTATTTACTGTGCTAAACTGATGAGTGTCTCATGAGTGAGATGCAGCTCATAACTCTCATTTGAATATAAATGTGATAATTTTGCCCAAAATAAGAATCTCTTATGTGTAAATTTAGATTTTTAATCCACTGCCAAGATATGTAAACAACAGCAATCAAATCAAATCAAATAGTGACCAAAATGTCTTCAGCTCCTACGTGTGAAATAGGAACTAAATTAGTTATCAACAAAGTTATGTAATCATGCGAGTTTATGCTGCAAAAATCTTTATTGTTTAATTACTATCTCAATACCAAATTGAAATTCTCATTTTTCTATCAGTGTGTTTTTCTATTAACATATTTTTATCGGCTTTTCTTTTTTCTTGATTATGTATTCAAACAAACCTACAGTCAAAGTATTGATCACTGGAGGATGGTTTCCTGTAACTTCCTGTGTCTGCTTCTTCTCTGTCTGCAAAAATACTTTCATGTTTCCCAGTGTTTGCCAGACCAGCGCTTCCCAAATGTCAAATCATCCTGTGAAAATCCATTGCACATTAAAAATCCATTATGAACGCACATATGCCAGTCTACCGGAGTTATTTACTTCCAGCTATTGAAGATGTAATTTTTGTCAAGTGTAAAATGTGTTAAGCTTTGCCTGAGAAAAAATTAACATTACTCCTGAGCTTTTAGTCTTCCCAAGATATTCAGTTCCTCTCTATTTCATTACTGGACTATTTCATTCTTCACTTTGTCTACAGCCTCCTCGACATTCAGGCTTATGTTTTTCACTTCCACATCATCTCTGATAGTTCCGAGAAGTCATGAATCACAAAATTTGTCTACTTTTTCAAAAACTCCCCCATAAATGTCATACAGGAAGCACAAACCCAAACTACATGAATTTGAGTCCACTAGTGTTTTTCCAATGAAATAATGTTGGTGGTAACATCCCTGATTTCAGTAACTAAAGATAATCTTACAAATCATTCTATACAAGCTATACACTTCTCATTTTACAACTAATGACTGAGATGGACTGAATTTTATAATAGTGAATGTGAAAATTGTATCATATATGACAATTACTCCTCCAATGTGAAAGATATGCTAGGACAGAGAGGGGGGCCCAGGATGAGATCAGGGTCTTTGGAAGTCTCGTGAGACTTACCCTCTCCCCCTTTGCATCCTTCCCATCTTTGAATCTCCCTCCTTATCCAATTAGCTCATACATCCTCTTCTTGCTGCATTATTGATGCCACCCCTGCTAGGATCAGGACCACAATTGTGTTTTCAGGTGACCATGGTGGATTACTTCCTTCCTTCTCATTATGCTCCATTTTGATTCAATGCATCCTAAAAATACATTGCCTTGCATTTCAGTTTTAAGATGCCATTCAGTAATTTGAAAGAGCAGCTTCAAATTCTCCATTAATCTTTAGTCACTCTAAAAATGTTCAACCCCCACATTTATGTATGGATTACGTCAACCTGTATTTTAGCGTGCTAATCACATTTTCAGATTCACACAGAAACATCAAGTTTCTTGACTGTTTAGAAAAAAAAATATGCTAACCTTCTCTCTTTTCATGCAACATGGACAATGCAAGGAAAGTACCTAAAGCCCCAGCTCTGCTCAGATGTAGCCCCTAGACTCAGTTGCTCTAATAAGGGAGGGCAGGGGCTGTCTCTGGCAAGAACTCAGTGGCTGGTTCTTTGATCACCTCCCCCTGAGGGGCGTGCAGCCTTGACAGGCCACAGAGAAAGACAATGCAACCAGTCCTGATGAGACCTGATAGGCTAGAGTCAGGTAGAAGCAAAGGAGGTCCTCTCTTATCAGTGGCCTGGGGGGGAGAACAGCGATGGAGGTTGGGATTGGGAGGAGACATGGGAGGGGGACACAGGTGGAATACAAAGTGAATAAATTGTAATAAATAAAAATATTAAAAAGACATTTTAGGCGGGGCAAGATGGCAGCGCCGGGAGGACTCTCATTCTGAGGAGCAGCACAGCAGGATTGGCACAGTGACCAGCAATCAGAACTCGCGGCCATAAAACACAAGTGGTTGTGTTTCTCAGGTGAGAGGATACCCCACGGTGGGGGATTCGATCAGCTTTAACTCACCCGGCAAAACCGCGGAAGAGATCCCCGTTCCGCCAGGCGCTTGGTCGCCAGCCCAGAGCTACCCGCCAGCGCGATCTGGTCACGGTCCCAGACTGAACTGTGGGCCCACAACACCATAGACTGGATCTCCCAGTCGAGAGATAACCCCACGGAGCAGGAAACAATTGGGACCGACCCAGGTTACCCAGACATCCCCTGGAAAAGACTCGGGTTCCGCGGGTGCCCCAGGAGCCAGCCCGGACCCAGAGCCGGGAGGGACAAAGGCGCCTGCCTGCACAGAGCCCTGCCTGCGCGCGTGATTCGCCGCCTCAGATAGAACTGTGGGCACCAGGGCAACAGGGCACCAGACTGCGTGTCTCTGGCAGGAGGAAACCCCCAGCGGAGGGGGTCAGCAGCTCTAACGCTTAGGACACCCAGCACCAAAACACTTCCTGGACTCACGCAGACTCTAGTGCAGGCAGAAGCGCTGTGCTCTGCCGCCATTGTTGCGTTCCCCTGGGGCACTGGGACACACAGCTGCATCCTCGGACCTGCAGGAGTCGAAGAGCCATTACAGCAGCCCTCAGATACTGTGCCAGGGATCGGCCAGTTGTCCCTGGCTGGACTGCCAAAACTGTAGGAATCCCTGATCCTTCAGGGGGGCTGCACCCACAGCGTCTGGACCAGAGCAGTGCCTGTAGCCGCCATCCCAGACAGAGACACACAGCTTCTGGTCCAGAGTGAGGCACCCAGCCTCCAGACCAGAACAGTGCCCCCAGGTGCCAAATCAACCTAGGTGCACATTCTCCAGGTCCAGAGCAGAGCAATCAGCCTTTGGCCCAGAGACTTGCTGAGTGCACCTCCCACTTTCTCAGACAGAACTGTGCGCCCCAGGATAACAGACTGAGTTTCCCTGTTGGGAGAAAACCCCATAGCTAGGGAATCAGCAGTTTCTTCAAGAGGACTGTACATGGAAATTT
>NW_026594428.1:17077545-17093814 GCF_907164565.1 Psammomys obesus
CTGTACATCTAAACAAACTAAGCAAAAGAGAGGACCCTAACTAAAATGTTCAATCCCCATCCTGAAAGGCAAAGAGGATGTACATCAGAAGAAAACGAAAATAGGAAACAACCTCGGAACCCGCTACAGAGGGCCTCTGAAAGCCAGAAGAAAACAGGAAACAACCTTGAAACCTGCCACAGAGGGCCTCTGAAAGCTTCTGCAGTATAGACTGTCAAAGCAGATGCTGAGCCTGATGGCCAACTGATGGGCAGAGTGAATGGAATTTTATGTAAGAAGTGGGAAATAGTAAGAGCTGGAGGGAACGGGAACTCCACAAGCAGAGCAACAGAACAAGACAATTTGAACACAGGGAACTTCCCAGAGACTCATACTCCAACCAAGGACTATTTGTGGAGATGACCTGGAACCCCTGCACAGGTGTAGCCCATGGCAGTTCAGTGTCCAAGTGGGTTACATAGTAATGGGAAGAGGGACTGCCTCTGACATAATCTGATTGGCCTGCTCTTTGATCACTTCCCCCTGGGGGGGAGCAGCCTTACCAGGCCACAGTAGAGGACAATGCAGCCACTTTTGATGAGAACTGATAGACTAAGATCAGAAAGAAGGAGAGGAGGACCTCCCCTATCAGTGGACTTGGGGAGTGGCATGCATGCAGAAAGGGGAGGGAGGGTGGGATTGGCAGGGGAGGAGGGAGGGGCTTATGGGGGGATACAAAATGAATAAAGTGTAATTAATAAAAAATAAATAAAAGATTTAAATTAAAAAAAAAAAAAAAAAAGACATTTTAAAATGTGCTGTGTAGATGCTATAGCACAATAGAAAGTGCTCAGTTTTAAAAATTACACTGTTAGAATTTAGCGTACTGTGTTTAAATGCTTTTTAAGGAGTCCAGTGTGTCGCAGCATCTTCTTAGATCCCTTGTTGGGTGAATCTTTTCAGAGGACCCTCTAAAGTAGTAGACTCCCATCCTGTTTCCTCTCTTCCACAGCTTCTGGCGTCTATCCTGTTTGGCATTCTGAATGATATTTAAGCATCCTTTCTAGGTCTTCCTTAGTGTTTAGCTTTTTTAGGTCTGTAAATGGCTGTCCTATATTATACGGCTAATCTATGCTTAATAGTGAATGTATACCATGCCTGTCTTTCTGTTTCTAGGTTACCTCACTCAGGATGATCTTTTCTAATTCCATCCATTTGCCTGAAAATTTCATGATTTCCTTGTTTTTAATAGCTGAGTAGTACTCCAAGATGTAGATGTACCACAATTTCTGTTTCCATTCCTCAGTGGAGGGACATCTAGGTTGTTCCCAGATTCTGGTTATAAATAAAGCTGTTACAAACATAGCTGAGCAAATGTCCTTATTAAATGGTGGCGCATCTTTTGGGTATATGGCCAGGAGTGGTACAGCTGGATCATGAGGTAGTGCTGTTCCCAATTTCTTGTTTTTTTTTTATTCCCACTTTCTTGAGAAAGTGCCAGATTGATTTCCAAAGTCGTTGTACAAGTTTGACTCCCACCAGCAATGGAGGAGGTTCCTCTTTCTCCACATCCTCTCCAACATGTGTTGTCACTTGAGTTTTTGATAGGTTAGCCATTCTGCTAGGTTTAAGATGGAATCTCAGAGTTGTTTTGATTTGCATTTCCCTGATGAGTAAGGATGTTGAGCATTTCTTTAAGTGTATTTCTGCCATTCTATATTCCTCTATTGAGAATTCTCTGCTTAGCACTGTACCCCAATTTTAATTGGATTATTTGGTTTATCTCATGGAAGAAGAGGATATAGAATTAAAGGGACAGAAGCTTCACAAAGAGAGCAACAAAGCTAAAAGATCTGAGCCCGGGGGTCCTGCAGAGACTGGTGCACCAAGGGAGGACCATGCATGAAGAGGACCTAGCTCTCCTGCTCAGATGTTGCCTATTGGCAGCTCAGGCTCCACGTGGATCTCTGAGTGAGGGGAGCAGAGGCTGCCTCTATCATGAACTCAGTTGACTGCTCTCTGATCACTAATCCCTGATAATGAAGCCTTGTCAGGGTATGAAGTAAGAGGATCCAAGCAGTCCTGATGAGATTTAACAAGCTATGGGCAGATGGCAATAGTAGACAACTATCTCTTTCAGTGGACTAGGGGAAGGGGATAAGGGAAAGAGGGAGAGAGGGTGGGAATGGAGGAGTTGATGGACGGGGCTTCAATTGAGATATATAATGAGTAAGTTGTGCAGAAAAAATAAAAATAAAATAATAATTTTTTAAAAAGAAATCTGGTGTGACTATCATTATGTTGCTGATTAGGAACAATTTCTAGCACAAATGAAAATGGTTAATAAGGCAGCAATAAATTCACCAATAACTAAAGACTCAATTATGATCTCCATACAAGTAGTTGACCCCTCACCTTTCCAAGTGGAGGAAAACTATAGATGAACTTTCTAGGTCCATACAGAGTACATCATTAAAATCCATACAGTTTGGGACTTGACATCCCATATTTGTACATTTGGGCATAAAAAATTCTTAGGCAAGTGTTACCTGTCAAGAGACCTGCTACTAGAAAAAAAAATCACATTAATGAGCTCATCTAGTCTCTGATTATATTCATTGTTATCTCCAAGAATAAGACACTAGGGGAATTCAATTCCTAACTGTAACTGCATGTAGAATACACATAAAGTCGGAAACCTCAAGCAACTGTACTTCTTTGCAGCTGGTTTGAGGCTTCTTAATTTTAAATAATTCTTGCTGAAAATACTTAGACAAAATCATTTATTTATTTACTGAGATTTGTCACTTTTCACAATATATAAAATGACATTTACTTTCAGAATTACTTTTAAAAAATGAGGCATAAAAACACTTGACCTCCAGCTATTTCTCAATTATAAAGACACAGACCAAGAAGTCTATAGAAGTGAAAAAAACACATTGTCATCCTTGAGGTAATGAACACTATATTGAGACCAAGAGTGTAGCTTATTGGAAGAACTCTTGCTTGATATGCATAAGGTCCAGGTTTTGGTGGTGGTAGTGGAGGGATAGAAGGAGAAGGGAGACGAGAAGAAGAAGAAAGAGGAGGAGCTTTTGGAGAATAATTTATTTCATTCTTTGTCTCCTGATGGAAAACTGAAAACTGTGGAAGAAAGAAAAAAGAGATTCTTTTGGGTATATGCCTAGGAGTGGTATAGCTGGATCTTGAGGAAGCACTATTCCTAGTTGTCTGAGAAAGCGCCAGATTGCTATCCAGAGTGGTTGTACCAGTTTACATTCCCACCAGCAGTAGAGGAGGGTTCACCTTCCTCCACAACCTCTCCAACATGTGTTGTCTCTTGAGTTTTTGATCTTGGCCATTCTGATGGGTGTAAGGTGAAATCTTAGGGTTGTTTTGATTTGCATTTCCCTGATGGCTAATGAGGTTGAGAATTTCCTTAAGTGTTTCTCTGCCATTTGATATTCCTCTGTTGAGAATCCTCTGTTGAGAATTCTCTGTTTAGCTCTGTACTCCATTTTTTAATTGGATTACTTGATTTTATGCTGTTTAACTTCTTGAGTTCTTTATATATATACTGGATATTAGTTCTCTGTCAGATATAGGGTTGCTGAAGATCTGGAGAGGACAGGAACTCCACAAGGAGAGCAACAGAACCAAAAAATCTGAGCACAGGGGTCTTTCCTGAGACTGATACTCCAACCAAGGTCTATGGATGGAGTTAACCTAAGACCCCTGCACAGATGTAGCCCATGGCAGTTCAGTATCCAAGTAGGTTCCATTGTAATAGGAACAGGGACTGTCTCTGACATGAACTAATTGGCCTGCTCTTTAATTACCTCCCCATGAGGGGGAAGCAGCATTACCAGGCCACAGAAGAAGACAATGCAGCCACTCTTGATGAGACCTAATTGACTAGGATCAGAAGGAAGGAAAAGAAGACCTCCCCTATCAGTGGACTTGAGGAGGGGCATGCATGCAGAGGGTGGAGGAAGGAAGGGATTGGGATGGGAGGAGGGAGGTAACCACATGGGGGATACAAAGTGAATAAAGTGTAATTAATAAAGAATTTTTTTAAAAAAAGATAAAAGAGGACAGGATAACCCAAATGCATAAAAGGATGTCACAAAGGACATAGGGGGAAGGATATCTGCTTTGCAACTCTCCCTCAGACTCTCTGGAACAGGGTTCTCCAGACTGTTCTTCTCTGAAGAAGTAAACATTGAGAATATTTGTGAGAAGGATTTAGATGCACTGAATTGACAGATACAGACCAGTTCATGTTAGGGACAGGACACAGTGAGATTATAAAACTTCCTGCTACCCTTGCAAGACCAGCAGCAAGGATACCTCTTAGTGCTATGTATTGTAATATATTTCTTTATCTTAATAGTGGACTTCAAGAAGGTAAATTAGTCTTTCATTTAGTGAACAAATTAAAAAAAAACATTCTGAAGGCAGAGCTTATAACATAAATGTAAATGCTCAAGAAGTGAATTATAAAAGAATACTAAGGGCTTCTATAATGTTTGAATTTACAAGTAAAAGGTATTCAAATATCCCTCACAAAATTGTTACATAGTGGTTCTCACTAAGCCATCTCAATACATTCTCCCAACTTCAAACATTTAAATAAAATAATAATGAATACATAAGCAAAATCAAAAGAAATGAAAGTAACCAAACTAAAAAGCAAAACTAAATTAGGCTGTGTCCAGAATTATACATACCACCATGAAAAACTCCAAAAAAACATGTACATGTCTAAAGTGAAGGTAAATATGTGTGTACTTCATAGGTTTCTAAGTTGGAGCTAAAAATGAAAACATTTGAGGAGGTGCAGCTATTTCTATGGTTACTGACAGTGACTTTGTAAGAACAATCAGGGACAAAGTAATATCAACAAAACCACATTTTCAAAGACCTAGCAGTAAATTTAATTATATTTACATGTAACGCTCAGGTGAAAATCATGGAGGAGCTTATTCAATGCAGTATTTAACATTCATAAACCATAATAATGAAAGAATAGAAAAAAAATTTCTAAAAAGATTCAGAAAGACAAACCAAAGAGTAAGAGAGTGGGTGTTCAGGACTGTGGCTGTCTAGTCCCTCCGTTGAGGAATGTATACAGAAATTGTGGTACTTTTACACAATGGAACATCACATTAAACAAGACAAAACAATCTGGTGAGCAGAGGCAGAAAAAAATATCTAAGAGCTCTTAACTTTCGTTGAGGAGGGGGACTGTGAAATCGTGTTTTATTGTTATTACGTGGCTTTTGAAATCATGAATTCACAGCAGCTATAGTCACCTGCACAAGACCTGCAATGATCAAGCCAGATAAAATCTCAGTCTAGACATGGAAGAAATCCTCCAGGTCTTACCTTTTACTGTATAGCTATTTGCAGTAGAGAGAGATAGGTTTTCCAGGCTCCCTTGGATGGCCCCACACACATACAGATATTGGCAGTGCTAATTGGATTTAGTACAGTATCAAAACCCAAAAACAAAAAGAAAATATGAAGTTGGGAAAAGCAGGATTGTAGATTTAGAGTGTGGAAATAGGAAACAAACACACAATTATATGTGTGTATATGAAAGCTTTTAAAATAAGAAAAAACAAAAATCTAAAAGGTTCTCCACTTTGTACCATGTATTCTGCAAATGGTCATATTATTTTTGTAATTAATGAAAGCTTGTCATGCATATTATTTAATATTTCTTTTTATGTTAGTTGTTTGAAAATTTCACACCACATGTTTTCATCATATTCAACTTTCCCCAAAGTCCTTCCAAACCCATTCCTTCTCATCTTCCCTACACATCTAACTTTATGTCCATACATATGTATAGATGCATATACATATGCTCATATTGTGCTGCTCTCATTTATTCTTAGCTAGGTGATTTTCCACTGGAGTACAATGATCTTACCAGTGGCAACACTTTTAATTAAAAATGGCTCGCTCTCTCTTCCAGTAGTTACCAATAACCCATAGCTCTTTTTTTTTCGCTATTTCTTTTTCTTTCTTTTTTTTTTGAATTTTATTTTTTTCTTATCAGTTACATTTTATTAACTCTGTATCCCAGCCGTGTCTCGATCCCTCATTCCCTCCCAGTCCCTCCCTCCCTCCCAATCCTCGTTTAGAAAGACAGATGGGATGCGCATTGAACATAGGACAGGAGTCTACTGAGCGCATTTGAAAGACTCTAACTAGCAGTGTTTTCAAAACAAAGACGCATAACCAAACCTTTGGCAGAGTACAGGGAATCATAAGAAAGAAGGGGAGTTAGTCTGATAAGGAAAGAATAGGAGCTCCACAAGAACCCATAGCTCTTTCACCAAGGGTGCAACTCCTGCCTGGCTTCCCTCAGCACATTTGGATTTAGTCTGGCGTGAAATTGCACAGATCTTATGCATACTGTCATGGATGCTGTGAGTTCCTAAGTGAAGCTGCCCTGCTATGTCCAGAAGATACTATTTTCTTACAGTTGTCTACTTCTTGGGGCTCCAAAATTATTTCTACCCCCTCTTCTGTAAGAAGCTGTGAACCTTGGGAGGAGCAGTTGTGATATAGATGTCCCATTTTAGGCTGAGCATTCTATAGCCTCTTCCCATTCTCTGCACTTTGGCAAGTCGGGGTCTCTGTTTATTTACATATAATGAAAATAGAAACTTCACTGGTAAGGATGAGAGATGCATTGATCTGCAGGTATAACAATAAGTCATTGGGACTTGGTTTAATACAATATCCATGGTTCTGCTCTAGGGTTTATGATCTGTCTAGCTCTGTGTTCTTGGTATTATAAGGATACCCCAGATATCGAATTCATCTTGCAAAATGAAACTTCTAGCCAATCAGAAAGTGCGTGGTTACTCCCATGATATTCCTGCCACTGCTGGACCTGGTATCTTACCAAGCTACTCATATAGTCGAGTTCTCAATGAACACAGGGTTAAGATCTGGGTAAGACCAATGATTGCTTTTCTGCTTCTACAGCATGGATAGCACCTCCAGCACTATGAAAGCCAGCCAGGAGAAAGGAAGCTTCTAGGTAATTCTTGTTCAATTGGTTCAAGCATGTGGTATCTTCAGCAACGACCCAGCAACGGGTCGTATACTCAAGTTGGCAATTATATGCAATGTTTGGGGGTCCGTGGGATCTTACTGCCCAGGAGCACCAAAAGAAACAACACATAATGGACACTTGGATTGCTATTTGTTAGATTATAGTGTCTACTGGAGTTGTTGAGCATTTCTTTAGGTATTTCTCTGCCATTTGATAACCCAACTCCTCTATTGAGGATTCTCTGTTTAGCTCTGTACCCCATTTTTTAATGGGATTACTTGATTTGTTGCTGTTTAACTTCTTGAGTCATTTATATATTCTGGATATTAACCCTCTTTCAGATATAAGGTTGGTGAAGATCCTTTTCCAGTCATTTTGTTCTGATGACAGTGTCCTTCACTTTACAGAACCTTTTCAGTTCATGATGTCCCATTTATTGATAGTTGATCTTAGAGCCTGAGCTGTTGGTGTTCAGGAAGTCATCTCCTGTGTCAATGAGTTCCAGGCTCTTCCTCAATTTTTCTTCTAACCATTTAGTGTGTCTGGTTTTATGTTGAGGTCTTTGATCCACTTGGACTTTAGTTTTGTGCAGGATGACAGGTATGAATCTACTTGCATTTTTCTACATGTAGATATCCAGTTAGACCAACACTATTTGTTGAAGATGCTATCTTTTTTCCATTGTATGGTTTTGGCTTCTTTGTAAAAAACTCAAGTGTCTGTGGGTGTGTGGGTTTATTTCTGGGTCTTCTATTCAATTCCATTGATCCACGAGTCTGTTTCTATGCCAGTACCATGTACTTTTTTTTTATTACTGTTGCTCTATAGTACAGCTTGAAGTCTTTGCTAGAGCAGTAAGATAATTAAAGGGTATCAAGAGAACTCAAATCAGAAAGAAAGAATTCAAAGTATTCCTATTTGCAGATGCTCTGATAGTATATACAAGTGACCTCCTACAGCTGATAAACACCTTCAGCAAAGTAGCTGAATACAAAATTAACTTTAAAAAAATCAGTAGCCTTCCTGTATACAAAAGACAAATGGGCTGAGAAAGTAATTTGGGAAACAACACCTTTCACAATAACCACAGAAGATATTAAGTACCTTGGTGTCCTCTAACCAAGCAAGCCAAATACTTGTATGAATAAAACTTCAAGTCTCTGAAGAAAGAAATAGAAGATATAAGAAGTTAGAAAGATCTCCCATGCTCATGGCTTGGCAGAATTAACATAGTAAAAATGGCCATCTTACCAAAAGCAGTCTACAGATTCAATGCAATTCCCAACACAATTCTTTAGAGACCTAGAAAGAAAAATTCTTAACTTCGTATGGAACAACAAGAAACCCAGAATAGCTAAAACAATTCTCCACAATAGAAGACCTTTTGGAGGTATTTCCATCCCTGATCTACTTGATTCATTATCTCCCTGTTATGGGATAACTCCATGCCAAATTGTATATATGTATAAATGTGTGTATGCTATTGTAGTGACTTTCCACATAACTTTTTTAAATGCCTTTGTTGTTACCTATCTCTCCCTGTATTCTTTCTGCTACCTGCCCTCCATTTCCCACACCAATTTAGCCTTTCTTGTTCTCCTGGCCTCTTTAAGATTTTCTAAAGCTTTGCTTCAGCTTTCATCCCTTTAATACCACCCCAATGGCCACTTAATTTCCTAACATCTATACATATTCCAAATGAAACACACAACTCTGGAAATTCAAAGTTAATATGCACAAAGAAAAGAACAGACTTGCAAAGTTTGTATTATAGATCTGGGTTATCTCTCTCAGAATAATTGTTTCCACCTACATCCTTTTCCTTGGGAATTACACAATTTTGCTTTTCATTACAGCAGTGAATAATATTGCATTGTACATAAGAACTACATTTTCATTATTTAGTCATTAGTCGGTGAATATCTAGTTTGTTTCCATTCACTGATTACTGTGAATAGAGAAGTAATTAATATGGATGTATGGAGAGAGCAAGTATTTTTGTAGTAGGATAGAGAACCCGTTGGGTATATGGCAGAGTGAAATAACTGGATCACATGATACCTATCTTTAGATGTTTTAGGAACCCTCGGTGATTTTCACAGTGACAACAGCAGTTTGCATGTGGAACAGCAGTTAATAAGTGTCCCACTTTCCTTCATCTATTTCTGTATTTGTCATCATTTGTGTTTTTTTTTTCTTAGACATTGTGACTTAGTTAAGATGAAATCTCAATGCATTTTTGTTTTGCATTTCTCTGCTGGTTGAGGACACTGAACACTCTTTAAAATGTTATTCAGCCATTTTCTTTTTTTTTGCGATTAATCTCCTTTAGTTCTACTTCCATTTTTAATTGGTTCTTTGTTTGTGATGTGTAGTCAGAACAATAAGGAAAGTAAAACAGATAAAGAAGAGGCAAATTGAAGAAGTCAAAGTATCCTTATTTGTAGATTATATGATCATATACATAAAAGACCCCAGATAATCACATTAAGCAAAGTAGCAAGGTACCTCTGTGTCTTCACTGTGGTGTCCCTTTTCCTTCTATGCCCATAATCCACAAGTTCTGTCTTTCTATGATATCCTAAAATTCTCCCATATACTATATTATATATATATATATATATATATATACACATATATATGTGTATATATATATACACATAACATATATATATATATATATATATACACACACATATATGTGTATATATATATACACATAACCTCTTATTGATGCTTTCAGAGTGGTTTAAGCTCTCGACTTCTTCCATCCATGACTCTGTTTTTGACATGATCCATTCTGATGGTAAAGGAGGCTTTCTGCTGAGGTTTTTAAACAGACTTGCTGAGTTTTTCATTCCCAGCATTGCTTTGTTGGATTTCCCTCTATATCTTTCATTCTACTCCTTTGAGCAACAGCTGAAGTTTACACAGTGCCTATTCTGCAGTTTTTCTTTTAAAATCTAATAAATGTGACTTTGATTTTCTAAAAAAAAAAATCAAATTCTATTTTCATGTCTAGTATAAACTCATTATTTCATTCATCTCTTTGTCTTTGTCTTATTTGAAGTCAGTGATCACAGTTATAAGTCTTTGAAATTCTTTGCCTAGTTCTTCCAGGTCATTTTCAATAGAATCCATAACTATGGGGTTTTTTATTTTTGGAAGAGACTTGTTGGTTTAGTTTTTCATAGGGTTTTGCTGTTATTATTGCTGTTTTCTACGTAGGAATTTGCATATCTGGAGTTAATGGATGGTTGAGATTTTATTTCATTCCTTTTTATTCAAGTCCGTTTTCTTCTTTTGGGGGACATTTATAATGTTCAGGAGGAGGCTATTTAATTTAATGGTTGAGACATTGATCTCTCTTTGGCATTTGGTGCTGTAGCCTTTTTCCAAGTTCTTCTGCTTGTCAGATACATGGTACCTCCCATGGCTTGGTCAAGGAGCTTGGAAGAAGTTTGCCCTGGGAGAGTGGACTTAACACTAAACCTCAAGGCTTAATACAGCAATGGGATAACTGCAGTCAGTAGCTGGAAATGCTCTAATAAGGACCTGAAAGGAGCACTGTCCTTGGTCTCACCCTCCACATGTGAAGGAGCATGCTGGTAAGCATGTCCCTAGTAGGAGGAATGTGGGATCTCATGAGACCTAATGGGAGGGAGAGGGGGAAGTGATCATCGTCTCTGGCCAGCACCTGTGGGGTGACCAAACAAGAAAAAGGCTGTGAATGGGAGAAACAAGAGTCTAGTTAGTATTTCTGTAATTTTACATAGATATGCTGCAAAGTTTTGGAATGAAGATTCCAAAATTTGTTGTTGTAAATTTTATTATTACTTTCATAATACATCATATTTTATAGGTTTTTTTGTTTTCTCTGGTTCCCTTTAACATGTTATTTTTACCTGTTTTGAAATGTCTTACACTTATTTTAATTTTGTTCTCCTAGATATAATGTCAGAACATGTTTGTTTTTCTATTTTCATGAAACAAATATTGAAATATTTGAGGCGATACACTCTTGATATTTCATGTTAAAACACATTGACAATGCTATATATTCACATTTTTAATTTTGTAAATTAAATATTTCCCTTAAAAGTCAAAAAAAGATAGAAGTAATCATTTCTTCCTCCATAAATGTGTTTTATTTATTATACTATATTTTAAATTAGATACATGCACTTTCCACATATTAGTTGAGTTCATTATTTTTTTCCATACAAGACAATAATAAAGTGCTGGTGAGAGAACCCTAAGGAGTCAAGGCCATCCAGAAACTTAAATGCTATTGACTGACTGTCCTGGGAGATGATAACACACCTCTGCCATCCTGAAACTCACTGTCAGTCCTTGGGGGACAATACCTTGCTGCTACTGGTGTCTGAAACACTGGGTATTTCCTGGTGGTGGGAAATAGCAGAAGATATGAAAGGAATCTTACCATTTACTAACACAAAATGTCAATTCATGTTCATCATATATTGCATTGCTTATGAAATGAAAGTATAGTACTTAATATACATTATATATTTATCAATTTAGCATTTTAACGTTACATATCACATATAAAATTTTGTATGCTGTTAAAAATGAAAATGTTCCTATTAACTCTACAAAGTGTATGCAAATTAACAGGTTGAAAAAGAACAAAATGCATAAAAATATTTAAGGATAGAATCCTGTGGCCCACAGTGGGCTGTTGGGGCTGCAATGTACTTGAAAACAGGCTTAGAACTTGAATTTTTCATTCAATTGCATATTTAATTATTTAGGGATTTTCTGTGGATCAGTAATGCCCTTTGTTGTTACCTCTTCCTCCTAGTTGCCATTTAGATAGTTCACACTTTTTAATTCCTCCCGGATTGTAGAACCTAAGGAAGCAGAAACACTCTTCTTCCCCGAAATGCCTCTGCTAAAGGTTAGGAGGAGAGACATTTAATCTACTGGACAATATGTAGCTAGGGAATTCATTGTGAATTTCAATTTGTTCTCACATATCTTATTATTATCTTGGATAATTAACGTTAGCTCTACATTTGCACGATTGATAAAAATTTTTGGACTATATTGTTGAGGGGTTAAGATATGGCAAGAAACAGAAATTAATAGAATTTGATACTTACCACACATATCCACATGTATTATGTATGTGCATGTCTGCCATTTCCATATTATTTTAAAATTTGCAAAATCATTATATATCATAACATGTAAAATTACAGAAAAAGATGAATTGGAATAACAAATTGTTCTATCATTTATCCAAACGTTACATAAACTTTCTGTAACTTCTTCTGGGGACTATAAGTGATATTGTGATCAATGCTCATTATTGTATGGCTCTTCCCAAATTTGACTGAACAGAAGAATCTAAGATGAGAAAAAGACAGACAGGCACCACTATTTTAACCATGATTTTTGTAATGAAAAATGCCCTAGATACCTAAGATATCGGTAAATACTGAGTACATTCTCAACGATGGTAATGATTAACCAAATATGCTACAGAATTATAAACAGAATGAGGTCTTTGTACCTTTATATTTTACAACTGTATAAAAACATGAAAATCCAAAATATATTTATGACATAGTTTTAATAAGGTGTCATTTAAGCAATGTAGTGTAAAAATATAATCAGACTATAAAAGCATCTCACAATTTCCATGTTGAAGATAAGGGGATCATTACACCAGAAAGACAGGTAAGTTTATAAGGGTAGAGTGTGATTTTCTATTCCCCAGATTACTTCCTTATGACTAAAAAGATAATTTCTATTTAGGCAACCATAGTTGATGATCGTGAAACAGGCTGGTATCATGGGAGTTTGCATGTATCATCTTCTTCAGTCTTCATAAAGCTAAGAATTAAGTTTATTGCTGTTTTTTTTTCTTTCTAATTTTTATTAGATAAATATGAATCAATTGAGATTTGTAACTTGTTCCTAACATTTACTAAACTAGAAATGTTATCTCAGGCAGTCTGCCTAAAGACGTAATACCGTAATGGAATAATGCTTCAAAGTAATGAGTTTACATACTGACAAATCCTGAGTCACACATTAATAGAGTCCCATTTAGCACTCAAACATGTACTGGTTTGAAATGTGATACATTGTTGCTAACTGTGGTTATCCTACCATGAAATAGAATCTGAAGGCATACAGACAACTCTAAGTCTGCCCCCTTCAACACACCTCTCCATGACTCCCTCCACCAACCTCCTCTACCCCAAAGTCATCTATAGCAGTAATTATTTTATATTCCACACACGAGTAAATCAAGTGCATTTCTTCCTTCTGTGCCTGCATGTCTTCACACAATATAGTTTGTTCCAGGTTTATATATGTTATTATAACTAACAGGACTTCTCTGTTTTGTAATAAGCCTGGGACATGTTCAGAACAAAGTGTATACCTGCTACCCTGTGTTTACCTGAGGTGCGGGGTGTGGCTTCCTGGAATGCTAGCGTCAGAGCTGCTGGCGGAAAGTCTCTGCTTCTCTCCCTCCAGGGCAAATTGTGAAGCTAATGAGTGGAGGAAGGAAGGAAGGAAGGAAGGAAGGAAGGAAGGAAGGAAGGAAGGGAGGGAAGAAGGAAGGATGTTAGGAATGGGATCATTTTTACCTTTCCAGTTCAGGATTCATTCCGTTCTAAAGACCAACCATGTGTCTCGGGCTTTTTCCCAAAGATGAGAACCCTCAGAATGCATTCTGTTTAATGAGTGGCTGGTGGCTGAGTGTTTGTAAGAGCAGTGGAGCCTGACTGAGTTTTCTTTTTCTGTCTCTTCCTGGAATCCCCAGGTATTCATTTTGGGTCAATGTTATTCACACTGAAGAAGCCTTCTGCTCCTAACTTATTGACAGCTTGATCATAATTAAACATCGGTTTGTCTTTCAAGAGCTATTATACATTTGTGGAAATGATTTTTTGTTTTATTCTTTCATTATTTTATGTTATGTTGATCGTGTGTCTAATACTAAATCAAGCTCTCAACCTGTGAGAAAATCTCTTTACTTGTTTGTGTTGAATTAAATTTCCTTACACATTGCTGAATTCAACTTGCTAATATTATGCCAATTTATTTTTAATGCATCATTTATTTCCTCCTTTAATCCTATCAGTCTTGTCACTGGTGTTTTTGAGAGCACTGTTACCAAGATACACATCAATTGGTGTGTGTAAATTTATGATTGCTATTGACAAATTGACATTTTCCAACATTATCTTATTTTCCCTGGAAAATTACTTTGGCCTTGTACTCTTTGCCTTATAGTGCTAAATCAAAGGATTATAATATATGTTCTTAATTTCCCAGCCAATTAAAATGTGGATGCAACAAAATAGGAGAACATACAAAAATAGAGAAATGACTGCTTAACACAGAGAGGTCAACAGAAGAATGGGAAGCCTTCTGGAGATGGGCAAGTAAGCTTCTTTTGCAGTGATATCTGGCTGCAGACCCATAATTTAGAATGAGAAGTATTGAAGGCTCCTGAGACAAGCACTGCCCTACACCCCTGTTCCTCCCCCCCCAAAAAAAAGAAACAGTCCAGACAGGTAGAAAACTTATCATTCTTTACCCAAAAAAGAGTATTCATTCATTATCACTAATATCATATAAGAATTCCAAACATAGTTTCTGCTCTGTAGGGCAAATCTGCCGAACTCATATCTATGAGTATCCCTCATGAAAGACATAATATTGCTTTAGTTTTTGTGGAGTTACAAATTTGCCTACTTTTAGTGGGTGATGAAGACAATCACATCTGATTCCCATACTAAATATTCAGGAGTGCTTCTGTCCACCTATACATACTGGCTTCATTATACATTTCTGACTCTGACCAAATGCTGAGGTATATTTAAAGTGTCACTGCTGAGAATTTGTGCCTGTCTACAGGTGGTAATAAATACCCAGAAATACAATAATTCTATCATCAAAATCATCCATCATCTGTCTCATCATTGGGATAGCTTAATTTCCATAATCACTAGATTGTATAACCATTTCTCAGTGCATAATTATTAACTAGAGCTGCGTGCAGCCTGGGCAGAACTTGATTCATCAGTTCCTGCCATTTCAGTGCCTTAAAGATGGGACCAGTGATGGTGTCACACAGATACCAGCATGTTTGCAAACAGAATTAATAAATTGAATGCTGAGCATGATATCTGTGTGTTAGAGATTACATGGTTCTCTGTAAGCTCCAAATTGGTACATTTTGGTTATTTTACACATCATTTCCTCCCTTCAGGACCATTAAGTCCACTGAACTACAAATTTCTAGGAATGTGCAGCTTTCACCTGGGTGAAAAAAGATGTTCAAATTTATCTTTCATAAGTGACAAGTATAAAAAAAACCACAAGACCTGCATGTTTTGTGGTTCTTAATTTTTAAGAATTTTATAAATATGAGTAATAAAATATATATCAATTGCTCAAAATATTCATGGTCTCATAAAGCAAATGATTTACTTAAATGAAATATCTCATTGCATTTTATCTTTGGATCACAGAAGTTCATGAAACTAAAAATATGATGTTTTGACATGACATCTTACCAGTGTCACCAGGCAGGACACCAACAGGTTTTGACATTTCCAATCAAACCTGTCATTCCTCATGACTTCTGGTTCTACCTAAGGGGAGAATTTTCCTTTTGAATTTATTCTCTCTGTCTAATACATAACCTTACCTTGGAGTTTTTATATTTTCTTTCAAATATTCATAGACACAATCGAATATGAGCTAGTTCTTATATGGAGGATTGTAGTCTAAATCTCAATTACAAATGCGATCTAGAGTTTCCCAGCTGGTGTTTCAAACTAAAACACTACTAATAATAAACTAAATAGTGTGCATTATAAATATGAAGGACAGTGTGCCGTTTCCGTGGGCCGAGCGGCCACACAGTTTGCCGGTGGGCGGCCGGCGGTGATGACACTCCATACAAAGCACGCGTTAGACTGCTGATCACCGGGTGATGCGAATCGGAGTCTGAGCCGACCGCGGCGGCAGCGAAGGGCGGCAGGCCCGGCCACCTTCCTGCCCCTCACCCTTCGTTTCTCTTTCAGATCTTTCCTGCGGAGGACCGCAGACTGTGTGGACTTCTCCAGCCTTTCCCCACACCTCTGAATAAAGTTGTTCTGACGGTAAAATAAATAAATAAATAAATAAATAAATAAATAAATAAATAAATAAATAAATAA